>NC_139337.1:20291510-20591510 GCF_056507025.1 Lutjanus erythropterus | reverse complement strand
GGTACCACAGCTTTACAATCCTAACCAGGATTGTAGCAGACTGATGCATGTGAGCCAGTGACACATTTGCACACAGTGTTTTGCATTTCTTCACATGTTAAAGGATAATTCAAGTTTATCACAACTGGTGTTTTACTACCGTGACATTTTTTATGGCAACCCAGTCTCCTCACTCTGTGTAGAAATATGACAACCTTCAAATTGCGTGCAGTGGTTAACAGTGCAGTGCAATTAACTTGTGTGGCGAGCAGAGCCATAGTCAAGTGACTTTCATCGTCATGGTAACAAAAAATAAATATGTGGTTAAAGTTATGACATGGTTGCAATTTGGTTAGATAAGTAAGTCACATGATGTAGGTGAAGAATGTAACATTATGTAACTTAAAACTTTGAACAACATTGACTTTTTGTTTCACATGGTACACAAACTCTGGCCTTTAACCGATCCATCTACCCCACATCCTCCATTCACGCACTTTCTCGCTTTACTATGTAAATGAAGATGGACTTCGTTGTCTGCAATGCGTTGTACGTGTATGAAGGAATGATCTGGGCATTACAAGTGTGCCAAGGCAAGAAACAGTCGCTCAGACAATCAGAGAGGTTGTAAACAAACAGGTTTAGACAGGGTAACTACATCAAGTGTGATGGGTCAAAGTTGAAGCAAAAGTCTGTCTCTGATGCAACGCTTTAAGGAATATTTTTTTTTGTTTGCATTTGCTTTCACTTCTACATTCTGGCCATCTTGTGGGCTTGTTTAAAACCTCTCTGTTTCCACTGGACAAATTTCAAGATGTGAAAACAGAGAATCTATATCCCCAGTGAGAACTGTTAAACTGAGTGGGATTTACCTTCTCACCTGTTTTTAGTCATTGTCATATTGTCAAGGAAATTAATTACCATGTGACTCTTTAAGCCTTTCACCTGCCATCTTCGCTCATAGGAGACGTTAGCCTTTCTGGCAGAAATCTTTCTATGTTAACCCAAACCATGATTTTTTTAAATTTTTTTTTTACCCTTAAATCTAACCAAGAGGGGGTTTCTGGTTAAAAGCCTTGAAGGCTAATTTCTCCCTACAGTTCCAGCTCCTGTAAATAAATTACTTTGCTTCCTTTTCCCTCCATCCTCTGATGAAGGCCACTCGGCCAAAACATTAACACATTTGTTGACGTGGGCAAAATAAACTGGTGAAATTGAAATTTGAAATGATTAGGTGTTCAAGGTTGGTAATATATATGATTTTGGTTCCAGCACTGCAAACAAAATACTGGGATATTGCATCTTCTCACCTGTATGACTAATAGAACTAAGAAAAATGGCCACAACTCCAAAAGTCCAAGTCTGTAATAAACCAGAATTATCTTTTAAACAACAACATAGCATGTTATTAAGACAGTGTTGGAAGTTTTTTCATTTTTTATGCAGCTAAGCAAACACATCCTGGACCTGTCTGTGTTGCGGGTGCACAAAATAAAATCTATATTGTTTTTCTCATGTGACTGTGGGTTTGACAGCAAACATTAGTATTCCCCAAAACATCAGACTGTTCTTTCACCAACAGCTCTCTTAGGCAGTCATGTCCCGCTGTAAAGATATTAGGGACTTTTGCCAGGAGATTATGCAGCTCATGTGATGATCAGGTTTCTGTCGATTTCAGTAAGAGAACACACTGGTGAGAATGGGACTGCTGCACACAAGAGTATGAAAAATGAACAGAACATTTACAGTGAGACAATGTGACCGTTCCGGGTGAATGCCATTTATTAGTGTAGCAGCTTTCCCAAGCAGATCAGAATGCCTAAGCCCTGAGCACTGACAGGGATTTCACAGCCCAAACTGATTTTCAGGCTGGCAGGGTTCACTCACACACACACAGATGCACAAATGCACACACACAACCACCCACAGATGCACAAATACACATAAAAACCCCAGAGATATTATATGGTGATAGGATGTTAAAGTATCATATTTTCATACAGCTTTAAAAATTATTCTAATGTTTTGATGAAGTTTAAGTGAAGTGTTCCTACAGACACCGCTGTGATTGGCAATGTGTCAGAAACTAAGAACCACTTTTTAATAACTTAATGAATCATCATTATAGATGCATGCATCAATAAATAAACAGACATATTTACAAAAGACGTCGACGTTAGACATATTTGTTAATTTCAATAACCCAAACCCCTGGGCAACCAAATCCCATAATGTAATGTGTTTTTTTTATGAATCGGTAGCTCCCCAGATATGCAATAAAGACACAGCAGTACTCTGCATTATTGATTCAGTTTCATAACAACCCAGAGTGTCTTTATTCACTGCAATTGGTGAAGAAGGAATCGCACACACTTATTTAAAAAATCACTGCACCAATTAGTGAAGTTGGAGCTTCTCCTTCTGCTTTAATAAGTCCTCGGAGATCTGATTTATAATAAGAACAGCATTGTGTTCGCTGTGGTGATGGCTTAGTGCTAATGTGAAATCATTTACTGTATTACCAAATATTTAGGAGTTATATCACACGTCACAAGTATGTACACAAGCAGGCCGTCATGCAGGTTAACTGTACACTGTTAGAAATAAAGATGCTAACCAGAACCATGAAGGGTTCCTAAGCTTGTCCCCATAGGAGAACCCTTTTGGTAATACCGAGAACCATCTTCTGTGGGTGCTAACAAGATCTCACCCATGAAAGTCTGCCAATAACCATTTTTATATTTCAAGGTTGAGAACCTTTCATATTCTAAGGATTTTATCTAGAACACACCAAGATGTTTCTACTGAGAAAAGTCTTATATTACATTATATTATTATTATTCTAGAACCCACACAGGGGGTCCTATGGAGAACCTTTTTATGATATGATACATAGAGCCCTTGATGTGCCCTTGACTAAAGAATTCTTTAAGGATATCTAGAGCGCTTTCTTCCAAAAACTTTTCTTAATGGAACCGTTAGTGTTACAAAGAACCCTTGACAAACCCTTTCCTCAAAAATAGGTTCTGCCCTTCAGGAAGAACCCTTTTATCTAATAGTGTATGTGTGAGGGATGTTAATGATTCATCATTAATTGCCTTTAGAATTTAACCGACTGAAAATTAATCAACTGATAATTAATCGATAGTCTAGACATGGCATTAATTGCACCTCGTTTGACATTGTTTTGTCTGTCTAAGCCATTTATTGGATAAGGAAACTTAAAATAAGAAAAAAAAAAACAAGAAAAAAGAGAGAAAAATGAAAACAAGACCATGTATGTGTACAAGGGCAGGGAAACAAACAAAGATACATCTTGTTGAGTCAAACTTCAATGTTTAATCATTAATGCAAGTTTTTTGCCAACTGCAATCGCTACAGGAAGTGCATTGGTTTTCTGTCAGGATTCTGTCAATACAAACAAAGATTTCACGACTGTCTGTTGAACACTTTGTTTATCGTGTCTAGATCTTGTAAAATTTTCATGGGCGCTTATGTCAGATCAGGAGTAATGACGACTTCAAAATATAGTTTCCAACTCTTGCAAACTTTCAGTGTAAGAAACAGCCCTGTTTTCAGCCTCTCATGGCCATTATCTGGCGCAGCGCTCAGGGTATTTCTTCAGGGAGCTGGCTGCCTTTTCATTAATGTCCCTCAGAGTTAAAGCCCAGTGTCCTTTGGGACTGCATGTCATTGGCTGACAAGGTTTAGGGATTTGAGTGAATTTTCCTGCAATAATGGAAATATCCCAAGCCCCCGAGACAAACAGACAGGAGACTGGCAGGAAATATCTTAATCTACATTGACCCTTTGTTGGCACAGTCCCATACCCTTAGTGAGAAGAACATGTGCGTGTACCCGCAGCGCACGCATACCTGCACACATCCATACACACAGTAGTAGACTACATCTGGATTGTGTTGCAGTGACCGTAGGCCCCTGAGTGTGCAGCCTCAGTGGCAGTGCGTGGGTGAGAGCCAGGGTCCAGTGCACCATGGTGGGGGCTCTCCATCACTCTGCCTCCTGGCTTGACAGGCCCTGGCTCTGGGGCCCGTCAAGGTCTTGCTGAGTGCACTCAAACTGTGCACTGCTGAGGAAGGGATTCTGTATCCTTCTAATGGATTACTCACCCACATCACCTGTCTGAGTGGATTCTTTTGACCGACAGACACACACTGCATGCAAACATGTACTCGTGCATGATCACGTGCATGTACAACCTTTAGTTAAGTTGGAAGTTTGCATTGTACAAATAAGTATTCCTTTATCGAATCAACCTTAGGTATCACATGCAATATAAGCAGTATTATCACTTTTTCCTTTATAAAACAGACATCCCTCACTTTGTTTCAAAGCTGTAATATGTAATATTTGTCTAAATTTTGTTGATTTATGTACATATATTATCCCAAATTTTCCAACATTTCCAATGTTCCAACCCAAAGAAATCTGTAATTTATTCATGGTATCTGAGTCTTTCTTTTTAGCCTCTAGTTGCTATGGGCACATGGGACACATCTGAAAAGTGTGAGGAAGAAAGTCAGTTAGTTGACGTAAACAACACTGCTCCATAATATACATATATATATAAGTGTACAGCAAGTTTCCAGATGCACTACGAGGATGTCCCAGTGGAGCCACTTGCCACTTCCCCCTCTGCAGAGGAGTAAAAAGTATTAAAGTTTTGTTTTATATATAACTAACATAATTTTTTTTTAATCCGTTGTTTTCACTGGGCACGGCATGTGTGTACCATAGTTTTGATCTGTCCTCCACATTGCTGCAGTGTTTCAGTAGCAGAGCATTTTGCCCCCCTGATTCTGTTGACTTGCTCAGATTTTGTTGATTTGGTTCTCTTTCCTTCCTTTTTGTGCTTCTACCATGGATAACTAGGCCATTTAGTTAGTTTCTACTTTGTCAGTTTTTCATGAATGCAAGTCTGCATTGGGTTTTTTATTTTGGTAATTGACCAGATTCCCCATGGTTTTTCTGTGTCTGACTTCCTGTCCACTCAATCTGCTCTGTGTAGAATGGCTTGGCATCTATGAAAAATAGACTTGGGTCTTTAAAGCGGAGCAGAGATGATTTTGGGATGCACTGCAGACACTGCTGGTGAAAACACAGTGATCAGCTTTGGCAGACATGACACAGCTTAACGTGACGCAGCTTAACGCGACGCAGCCATACCTGGTGGAATCAAGACACAAGTCAGCCTTGTTTCTATATGGTTGGAGGATGCTTTGCTTACTTATAACCCCAACAAGTTCCCAGTTTTTCTTCCAAACCATGTCCTTTTATATATAAGAAGGTTGTTGTGGATTCTATAAAAGTTGCTGCTTCTCAGCGTCACTAACCGGTTTCTTGTCATCCATACTGACTGCTTTGATGAGGGCAAACAGTGATGTCAAAGACGTCAGCAACAATTTTGACAAAATATTTTGAAGTTGAAACTTTGCTAAAATACAGTCAGGGTGAGCATTTTGTCAAACAAGCAAGTTCGGTCGCTCATTCACAGCACATCCAGTTAAGAAACAGTGAAAAACTATGGTGGCTGTTTAACAGTGATGAAAACAACTTCCACAATCACATGCTACTTCACGACATCATCAGTCTGCGCCTTTTGTCGTTGTTATAATGTGAGACACTGGCAGAACTTCCATATTGTGTATTTAAAGGAAACAATGCACTACTCAAAGAATCAGCCTTTCCTCTTACTGGATGGTAAGTAAAGTCGTTTTCTCTTCTAACTCTAAAGGTCACATCTATGTCATTTACTTTTAATTCGGACAGAGAGAAAGGCTGGTGTCACGCTGCTGGACACCTGCGGACCCCGGTCAGGACCGCAGCTCTAATCAGCCTAATACATATGTGTCACATCCAATGACCCACTGGCTCTTTTCATAATAAAGGTCACTCTGTGAGAGATACTCTGTCCCCCCAGGTCCTCCTTAATGGGGAGCCACTGGAGCTTTTATAACTAAGTGCACACTACTGACTTAGATACTCCAGCATGTGTGTAAACCACTGCACACGTCTTAGCCATTATTAACTAATTCCATATACAATATATTAATTTTAAAAAAAAGTCAACAGTAAGACCTCTACTAAGTAATCATGAATTACTCAGCAAGCAAAAATACAGAACATTGGCTGGTACCAGCAAATAGCATCACAAGTAGCATAATAGCATAATATGTACATTTTTCTGCAGGGCAAAAAATTTAAACAATGATATCCTGAGTAGCTTTGTATTGTGCGTTAGTTGTGTATTAAACATCCACCATTGCAAATGAAAATCTGACATTACTGACATGATATGACATTACAAAATTCCCATTTTGGTTAGTTACATTGGCTAACTTCCTTTCTCACTCTCTGACGTATCCATTTGTAACCAGCATATCTGACATATCCCGTTGTTTTCAGGACAGGAACTAATGGATTAGCGGTCAGCAGGAAACGCATTGTTACTTTGAATAAATCACAGATTCCTCTGCTTGGAGGATGCTGGAAACATTTGGGATAATTTGAGTAAACAACTTTATTGCTTTTAATGTTTTTAAAATGTTTTTTTTTATTTCAGAACTATCCAGGTTTACACTGTTTTGCACATGTCACACCTATTCCTATTATTGATGCACACTGTCTGTTTCACTGTTTGCACTTTTCTTCACTTCTGCTTGAGTACTTTGCATATTGATGTACCCAGTTTTCACAGTAGTAGTACTAGCATAGTATCATAAAACAATACAGTGTCACACAAACAATAAAATACAAATAATTAAATAATTAATTAATAATAATTAATTTAAAAACAGTACATCACATATAAAACATTTTTTTCAGTTATCATATTTTGGACTGTTTGTAAGACAAAATATACAATTTGAAGACATCTTTGGAAAATTGTTATGGCCAATTTTTAAATCATTATTAACTTTTCATAGAGCTTACATCTTTGGGCATTTGCACCTTTATTTTAAAGTAGACAGTAAATAGATTATAGGAAACAAGGGGAGAGATATGGGGAATCGAACCGGGGACGTTGAGATTACAGCTTCTTAACCACTAGGCAACTAGATGCCCAATATTCTGATATTCCATTGACAAAAAGATCAATCAAGAAAATAAAAATACTCATTAGTTGCAGCCTTATAAATGTAGTCTAAGATAAATTGTAAATATATTCAGTTTTTAAACCTGTCTTTATTTCTCCTACACATCAGTCACAGCAGACTATTTAAGCCTATTAGGTCAAGGTTAAGAACAATGTGTCTGTTTTCCACTCAGACAGATACTGTACATCATTTCCACAAAGAGGTGAAATGCTATTGCCAGTAAATAATGGCTATAGAGGTCAGCTATTGATCCGCTGCTGAAGGGGACCTTAGGGGCATGTTAAGAAGGGCTATTGTTGCTTGTCAATGATCCCTTTATGGCTTTGGACTCGACAGGTCTGCTGCTATAAATCAAGGTTAAACTAGTCCTCTAATAGCAAATCAATGATAGTCAATAGATATTATCATGTGATTATAATTCAGTCGAGTAAACCATTAGTCAAAACTTAAATAGTCTTTCCAGTCTGTCTGCAGTCCTCCAGCTAGAGAGGAGAAAGCTGCAGAGTCTTTGTTAGGGTCATACTGTTTTCCAAGTTCGCAGTCCCGCCTCTAAGTCATGCTATTGCAAAATGGCAAGGTCTTCCATTAGTTTAACTGAGGAGGTTGCTGAGATTTGAGAGAACAATGTAGAAGTTATATTGAGATAACCTTTACACGAGAGCAGATATTTCACCTGCATTAAGATACACTGAGAGTAACCTACTTGTTATTAGGTCTAAGCCTCCTCTATCAATGTGCTTCCACCTGTTTGAAAGCAGCATCAGTCAAAAGTGTCTGCTATACAACTAAATGGGGCACAGGGACATATCTATCTAACTATAACCTTTGCAGTACTGATATTTATGATAAAGACCATTAGGCATTTGTGAGTTGCTTGCGCAAGGGCTTTAAGGCTAACAACGATCGTGAAGCGAGCCGCTATCCAGGGGTTTACAGGGACGTCTGTGTCATCTGTCTGTGATACAGCCCAGCCTCAGCCTGCGATAGAAATGTCATTACACCTGCTGAATTTCTGAGGTTATCATACAAACCCTGACTCCTAAACCTCTGTTATGAAGGCACAAAGGATAATAGGATCAGCACATATTGTTCTCTCTATGTTTTTTTTTCCTCTTTCTCTTCCTCTGTAAGAAGGCATATCTTTGATGACGGCCCCTCTGCTCCACTCATCACAGGCTGGACAGCTCTGTACTCACCTTGCTGTCTTGAAGGACAGTCTATACTCTAAGTAGCAAACTACAGGAAAGAGGGTGAAAGGGGGAGAGAGTTCAGGTTCGAGCACTTCTCTGATTTTACTTTGGAAAGTTCACTGCAGTGATAGTGTAGAGGTGGGAAGTAAGTATAAATACTTAGTTGCTGCTCTTCAGTAGAGTTTTCATGTATCTGTTTTCTGACAACGTTTTACTTTTACTCCCTGCACATACTTATACTTTCTATACATTTTCAAAACAGGCTTTTTACTTTAGCTTTAATGTATTTGAGGGGAGTTATTGGTTCTTTCTATTTTACATCACTGTGCGCCGCCATCTCAACATCAAGACTGATTTCAACCTAAATGGATTAGACAATAACATATAGAAAATAAGATTCAGCGGTTTATCCATCAGTGCATATCAGGACAGACTAGTTGAAAATGATGTAACAAGATGCAACAAGAAGGAAATGACATAACAAGAAGAAACAACAGAAACAACATAAAAGTCATAACAAGACAAAAATGATATAAAAGACGTAATAAGATAAAAAACTATGCAACAAGACAAAAAGAATGTAAAAGACAGCAAGATGAAAACCACATAAAAGATAAGACAATGTAAAAAAGACAAAAACAATAAAATGCGTAACAAAATGAAAATGATGTAACAAGAAAAAAGATTATGTATAAGACGTGACAAGAGGAAAATGACATAACAAAAAAAAAAAAGCAACGATGAAAATGACATAGAAGACATAATGACAAAAACATCATAAAGGACGTACCAAGATGAAAATGACAAGAAAGGGGGACTCGGCCACAGAGAAATGGTGAAGTTCTGTTAGCTTTGCACAGAAACAGCCTGTAGAAACATCTTTCACAGGGCTACTTTTTACTTTTATACTTTAAGTACATTTCAGAGCCTGTACTTTTTTAGAGTTTTATTAGTATTTGTTAATCAAGAGTATTTTTCAGTCAAGAATCTGTACTTGTGCTTGAAGAGTATAGAAAGAATGTGTACTTTTGCCACATCTGGTGTACTGTAATATTTTAAGTCTCTGTTTCCTGTATACATCTAAATTATTCTGTTCTTTAGTGTAGAACATTTTACATCAAATTAGTTTGGGATCTTTAAACAAAATTGAAAGATAAATGCACACAAATATTAATCTCATTCAAAAGACAAACAGCACATGATCAAGTGCAAATCCAGTGTCCTGGGATGTGTGTCTCAATGTGTAAAAATGTAAAATACAAACCAAATCAAATTCAGAACTGTCCTATCAATTGCATCAAAACAGCAGCGGGAAGCCCTGTCTTTTATTTTGCATATTCATATGATTACTCGTCCTCAGGACAAATACGTTCACGTCAACACCATTCTCCTTTGATTCCATGTGATAAAAGACGATCTCATTTCATTCTTGCACCTTTCTAGTCCAAACCTAGACACTCTGATTTGGTAAAATGTAATTCTAATTTATCATTTTTCTGCCTGAGGCAAAACTCTCTCAAGCCCGGGGCTGTTTGAAAAGCAGTTGGACACAAAGACAGACCCTGGGAACTTTGCCCATGCAGTCAATCAGTCAGACACCCCAGAGTGCCCAGACCCAAACAGCTTGTTTTTTGTCCACGGATATCAAACAACTTCTCCTCTCCCGTTAGATAATGAAAACATGTTAATAGGAGTGAGTTGTTTCTGTCTTTTTTTTTTTTTTTTTTTTTTTTTACTGGAGATGGTTGGTGGATACGCGGTGTCTCTGTGGTCAGGGGCTGGGCAGCAGAGCGGACATCAAAGGCCGACAGAGGTCTGTGACGGTGAATGCAGCTGGTGTCTGAGTCTCTGTGCTGGACAGAGCTACAGGCAGGGCCTCAGCTGCCCCACAATAAAGACGCACAGGGGAAGGCAGAGTCTTTAAAGGCTAGACAAATACACACTCAGACAAATACGCACACTCATGGACACGCAGGCAAACAAGCACAAACAGCAATGCCCCCTGAAAATGATTTCCTCCACCAAAATATCACGCAGTTTTTACAGACAAATCATGAAATCGTGCTGCGTTTTATCTCTTTCTTCTCCTTCCTCCCCATTAATTTCTCCTAAAAAAAGAGTTTTTCAGATTATTTCTGAAAGTGAGACTCTGCAAATGCTTTTTTTTATAGAATCATTGTGTTTGCATCTGTGCAAATATTTTTGTATACAGTAAAGCAGTTCTCAAAGTGGGGTCCTAAAAGGTGGGCTGTCAAGAGGGCCTCGGGGAGATTCAAGAGGGTCACCAGCAAAGCAGCAAATAACTTAAATTCACTGGAAATTCTTCATTAGAACGTTGACGAATATATTTTACATCCACTCTTCTCCAGAAAAAAAAAACACAATGCCAAAAATATTTTCCTTTGCTGTGACTTGGAGCCCATGTCGTTCTCTTTGGGATTTACTTTTTCTGAAAATTATTAACACAAACTGTATTCATGACTGTGAAACAGTACAATGGAATCATCTTTTCATCCGTGGGTGGAGGAGTGAAGAATCTGAAGGACAAAGAGTGAAATCCTGCTGGCGTGCTGTGGACAGCTTCATGTCTGATGTGGTCCTGACTTCACAGTGGGACTCTGTGTCTGTGCTGCTGACAGCTTCTCCCTCGTGTCCACTCGGGAAAGTATCTGCGAGCGTGATGGAGTAAAAACACTGACCACCTCTTTGATTTGGACTTCAGTAAATCAAAACAAAGGACAGTTTTGAATTATAGTAATACTGCTAGTCAATTTGAAGACTGAATAAATGTTTTCTTCTTTTGAGCGACGCCTCTGCTCATAGTCATTTTTGAAAAGATGATCTCAGTGGACAGTTTCCCACTTGCCTTGTGGACTCTCAGTTCTGGTTTCGGCCTGTAGAGGGCATGCCGAAACAGCAATCTGGTCAAGCTCAGTGGGGAGTCCAGAGACATACAATATCCCCACAGAAGAAAAGCACAGGGCGACTTTCATCTGTCTATAAAGGGAGGAAATGGTTTTGTTAGATAGAGGAACACCAATATTACAATACAGAGAATATGAAGCGAGGAGCTGTGCTGATTAACTCAGATTTTACAACATAACTATTATGCAGGGATTTTTTTAAACTATGTTTGATTTAAACCGCAGAAATATTACCTGAAATCACCAAAGGCAACTTTGTACAGTGGCGCTGCATAAAAGGGTGTGCAGAACTTTATTAAGGCCATGAGATTATTAAACATACCATGTCTTTACTTTCACTCAGAGGGAATTTAAACAAACGACTCATTAGAATAACGTCCTCTTCTCTCTTTAAACGGGTTAGAGGTCCTGAATAAAACATGACTTATCTATTGCGATCACGTTAGTCGAGCCATTATTCATTTAACCATTTATTTATTGCTCCATTCATCTACATAAATATTTAACTATGTCTTGGCATCTTTATGGACTGCTTGCTCTGCTGCTCAATTACAAGGAGCAGTGTCCTACCATGGCCATATGCCTTCTATCTGGCGACACTATATCTCCACAATTTATGGATGCCAACTCGGAGCAATATCATTCTGTTGGGTTTTATGTATATCTACGCACGTATTAATCTGGGCCTAATGACTGGCAACAATATGTTCCAGCCTGTGTGCCCAATAGGACCACTATTGTATACATATCATATGGCCTAAAATAAATGGAGTGCTCTTTTTTTTGTTATTGTATAGATTAAATTGGGTGCCCATATGGGGTCCTCATGAGCGGCATGTAGAATATGTCAGGACTCCAAGCAGCCTGACTTGAATAGATGTATGGTTTATTACTCACGCCATATATTCACACCATATATTATAAGCCCTTACAAGTTTTCACTTCCCTGGCTACAACAAAAGCTCCCGCTCGTTTGGCGAGGGGAGCATGGAAGCATGCAGAACCGAGGGGAAGCGAGGAACCGTAAACACCCGCCATGGGTCCTCCTTTAAAGTGATGAACAGCAATAAAAGCAGCACTGGTTGTCTGCTGAGAGACAAAAAGAGCATTTGACCACCTGGGTGCACATCATTTTCTCATGCCGTTTCTCAAGCATGACTATCAGGAGATGTCCCCTTTAACATTATATGTGGCTAACTCAACCCAATCCCCCAAGTCACGTATGGCTTCTTTTCATTCAGCGGGTACTGCATGGCTCGCTCTCACGTACCTGAAATGTCTCCACGCCGTGGTGAGACCTCAGAGCTCTGTGACACTTTCACATGTCACTTTTCCTGCTAGGTCAGCACCAACCACAGCTGCAATTTTATCAACTGAGCTCCCCATTATCGCCTGAAGACTGGGGGAGAAGCCAGGATGACTTGTTGAGGTGGCAGAGGGAATCTGTTGGACTGGCATTAGGCTGCACCACCCCCTGCAAACAGCACAGGATCACTCACTTTCCCACGCATGGTTCAAACAGGCTATAAATATATTCCTAAATATAAGGTCTGAATTCTGCAAAAAAAAAAAAATGTTTTATATGTCTCTTCTTTCTATCTCACTCTTGGTTCCCATAAAAGGAAAAAAGCAAAATCACTTTCAGATGCCGTTTAGAGTTCATGTTGATTTAAATTGCAGGAGTCTGCAAATCAACGGCAAATCAAACATCCATCCCATACAACCCACCTCCATATCTCCAAAATTGGCTTTTTGTCAATTACAATCAAAGGCACTTTCTGTTGCTCCCCCTTTCCCTCTGCCTCTCTTCTCACGTGTTTCTTTAAATCACACTGGAACAGCATTTTTAGTTGTTGCTTATGTGCTGGTTGTCGCTTATTTTAGTTGTTGCTTGCATTTATGTGTCATTCCTGGCCTGTATTTGCTACATTTACATGAACAACATTTCTTCAATCTGATTCAGTTCAGGATTGTCTGTTTTTTAGTAGAATTCCAACTCTGTCTGTTTTGGAGTAGTGGGCTTTTGTTTTCAGGATAACGGGCTGAACTCTACATTGATTATAAACAGCTGATCAACTAATAGTGTGGGATTACTATAATATACAATAATGCATCTGTCTGCGCTTCAGTCTGGGGAGGAGGGGGCAGAGGAAAACAACTTGCTTCAAGCATTGATCATATATTAAATAGTGATTCAGCCTATTTAATATACAGTACTCATTGCAGTACTCATTTTTACTCAACACTAAGTTCCTACATATTTCTCCTTGAACTGTTTACATGGTCTTTAAATAAAGTGATTTGACAAAATGTGTTTACATGCCCTGAAGCATTTATCAGAATATAACTTATTTGACACATGCAAACTGGTTCTGCCCATTGTCAAGCATCTAATCCACCAGAAATATAACAGGAGAAGAAGAAGAAGAAGAAGAAGAAGAAGAAGAAGCAGTGTCTCTGGCTGCTAATTTTCAAACTGGACCCACATCATATGCTGGGAAGACAGACACGCGCAGAAAGAATATATTAATTCCATCTAGGAAGCTATGTTATGGTTGTTACTTTCCTTTTGAACAAATTATCAAATCAATCTGATTGAAAATTCCCTCCAGTTGGACCAGTCCAGGTGTTTACATGAGGCACTTTTATTCAGATTGGGTTATTTTCTTTTATTTGTGCAGCATTAGGATCCATGTAAATGCGGATACGTATTTAGTAAAGAATCACCAGATAGGGCCACTGACTTCCTTTATGAGCACGTTATGTAGTTTTGGCTTTGTCAGACTAAAAACAATCCTCTTTTGCTTCGATAATTTTCCAGTCATAGGATCAGAAATGTTTTTTACAAGTACTGAAAGTCCTCCTTCACACAGTATGTGCTAATGAATATGATTTCAGTCACAGACATACAGTATGCATATTTTCGTTCTTTTTGTCAGTCTCCAAGCTATGACATTTCTTTCAATAGAGCAGATGTCTTGCTGAATCTTGGATACAATCCAAGCTGCAGAATCCATAGTAGAACAGTCACACTTTCTGCAGCCTGCTTAGCTGCAGAGCATACAGTGCATAGACTGCAATAGGCAATGAAAGTTTTTCATTTTAGGACCTCACATTGCTGCTGCCTCTCTGTAAACACAACCTCTCTCTATCTGGTAAAGTTAAGTTAAGACCGGTGGTGTCCTGCTGGCTCAGCTTGGCCTGTAAAGTCTGCCTGGCGCATGGGTGACATGTCTGGCATGCCACTGCTGGCTCTTTTTGATACAGCGGAGAGTGTGTGACTGGCAGGCCATGTTTCTCATGTCTCCAGCCCCTGAAACAGCCATCACTCCAAGAGGATGTTTTCAATCCCCCCGGCCCCGTACCCCCTCGCCGCTCTGAGAGAAGGTCAAGTTTGGCCCATCAGTCACTGACCAAAGGGCGGGGCCTAGCAGCTGGTGGCCATCAACGGCCGTTATGATGCTCGGTAGTCCCAGCCCTATCACATGTCTGACCTTTTCCAGTGTTTTATAGTTACCTTTTGTTCAGCCTAAACGCAATCACAAGAAAAGATTCAGAAAAAATGAGGTACCTATTAAAGTAGAGTAAAAGGTAAAACTGTAGCTCTTTAAATTAAGAAGATATAAGGATCAGAGATGGAAGTTTAATTAACCACTTGTGTATCAGTCTCATTATGATAAACTTTAAGGCTGGGTTGCACCGGCAAGTATTCATTTTTAACCCCAATTAAATCATTGTCAAACTTTAAATCATGTTGGACCAAACTTATAAACTTGCTTAAAATTAAGAATGTTGCATGAAACCTTCCAATTCCATTTTAAACTAATGCAAAATTAACTTTAAGCTTACACTTAAGGCGGTTTAACTTTTGAAATGTCTGCCTTTTTGAGACGGGCTGAGCAAAATAATCAAGGTCCCCAAAGAAAGTCATGTGTCAGACTCAACCCAGTTGAGTTTTATGCGTCTCTTCTTTCTTTCACTCCAGTCGATTTGTAAAAATATTCCACCAGTCTTTGTTAACTTTTTAGCCAGCTATCAAACAATGTAATGGTTGTTAACTTTTTAGCTAGCTAGCTAGTAAACAAGAGAAAATTTGGTTTTGTTAAACTCTGATTAGAAGTAAGATTAAATTCATCTGCGTCGGTGTAACCTCATCTCAGAGTTTAACAGTAAACTTTAACATCATGCTTTCATGTAGCTCTATAACACATTTGACCTCACATGAAGAATGCTACACGCACACACGGGTCATGTGTGTGTGCACTGACACATTCAGCTGCACGTCACATGAGTTAAAAGAAGGAAACCCATGAGGTGGTCATTTGTGTGTTTACCCAGGTTTGGGTCAGTGTTTTCAGGTGCATATACACCTTTACATGCCCTTCTTTCACCACTCACAGACACGCACGCCCACACACATCATTTGCGCTCAAACCTATACCCATATTGACGCACACTTTCCCCGGTGTTGTTTTAGCAGGGGGAGAGCAGCAATGGTGTGGAACAGGCCTGTTTTTTAGTGCGGGTCAAACTTTGGCCAGGCCTAAAGGCGGCAGCCATCCGATCCCTCCCGAGGTGCCTCTGGTCTGGGACCCGTTTGAACCTCCACCTGCTGGGAGAACTTCACTTTAGATACATTGTTCAGGCCTCTCTGAACATTGCGGAGGGGAGGCGGGACATTATGTTAAAGTCAACACCGCAGGATCAGTCCGCTCTTTGTACTGGGCTTTGAGGGTGACCTCCATTCTTGGACCATGTAGAGTGGAGATGAAGTGCAGTAACTCATGTGGTCACACACACATGGGCCGAGCAGAATGGGATACGTTTTTTCTTGCACCTATTGGACTGTGTTTGAACTGTATTTCTGTAGTTGGAGGCAGTCAATGAGGTTCTGTTCACTCAACATAATACATTGGACTGGAAAATATCCCAGAACATAAATCAAGATTGAAATAAGTCAACCGTCAAGAAATTTTCTTGTACTGATTATAGGCTTATAGCAAGGAAGCTATCACTTCAATATCACTGGATGTCACCAGTGGCCCTCCTATATGCTCACAATACTTGCATAACAATACAATATTATTGTGATTTTAAAAATCAATATTATGAGTTTTTATGAGCTTTTTGGCACTACTTTACAATGACACTAACTTCTGGTACTTCGCTGGATTCGTCTATAAATGCTGGAGAAGACAAAATAAACTAAGTAATGAGATCTGAGGCTTAACGGAACAACGCTGTCATAAAAATCTACCAATACTGTTGATCGTGACCTCTGCTGACCTCACCAGAAAAAAATCAGCACCATCTAGTGGACTGAAAAAACAATTGACTGCTTATTTGTATTTGCAGTATTAATAATTCATATAAGAAAAGACTGATACTTGGCCTCTGTGTATCAATACAATAATGCTACACAAAATATGTCAATACTATGCTGTACTGGTTTTCTTCCCCACCTCTAAGTTAGTGTATTAGGGCTGTTAACAGAGTTCAAACAAATTCAAACTATCATGTAATTAATTAAATTAATTGACATAATGTAGCCTTTGAAATTATCTTGTAGATTTACTGCCTCGTTAGTGAGGCAAGTGCACTTTATCCACAATTCTTTCATTATTGGTGCTTCCACACATTACTTCTCAAATGATTTGGTGTGCGACTGTCTTTTCAGCACGACTTGCTAGTTTTCTCAGTTTTCTGGAGGAGTAGAGATGCAACAGATAATTGGTTAATTAAGAGTAGACTATTAATCGATTAGTTGTCAACTATTAAGGTAATTAAGTAATCAAGTATTTTGATAACTGATAACTCGTGTTGAGTAATCTTAGAGTAAGATTTCAGCAGCTCAGATTACAGTATTTTCTAGTTTCTTTATTCCTCTGTTAAAGTATGTATAAATGTTTGGGTTGGGGACAAAACAAGACATTTCAGGACGTCACCTTGGGCTCTGGGAAACAATTAAACAGCAACTAATTGATTTATCTAGAAAATGACTGATTAATCAATCATGAAAACAATTGTTACTTGCAGCTCTTATTTGGAGAATATCTAGAGTGAAACAGGATAAGCAGGCAGCACATAACATTATGGGAAATTCATATGAATGTTGGGTGGATGTCATGATATTATTGGCTGATTTTGGTTGGTCTAAGCCTGTGTACTGTATATTTTCTTTAACAAGACAAAAACCATGATTGGATTTTGACATAAGAATACAAAGATGATTTCTATTTTCTTGGCAAATATTGTTAAATAGGTGCACAATATGACTGGAGAGCTGATCTAAAAGGGTTAAAATGGCATTTTTCATTTCATCTTGACATTAATGACTTACAAGGACAAAGCCTTTTAGGAACATCCCGTGCTCGGGTACAAGGACTGTTCTGCTTACACGCTCAGAATTTTGAATTTGAATCAGATGATTACAGATCAAATTGTTCTCTCACGTTCGACGGTAGTTTGAATTTTGAATAAGACATGACAGCCCTTGGGTGCCATCGCTTGGGTTGCTACAAATCAACATCAATTTATGGCAATATTGGATTCACCAGATTTTTGCTTCAACATGATGAAATATCTTATAAGTATCTGATTCACTACATTAGTCAAAATAGACATTCTCATCTTATTTGATCAATAAACAGATTTTTTTCAAATGAATTTCTCCATATTTTACCACATCACAATATCACATATAATAGAGGATTTGTTCTACTGTGTATCACCCACACTTAGTGATACGCAAAACTAGAAACAAACCTGACTATCCCCCGTGTGATGAAATGTGGGCAGTGATCAGCGGTGCTACTGTTTGTGTTGTGGTCCATTTTTATGTCTGTCCATCAAAGTTAGGGTTAGGGATATTTCAGGGGTCACATTATTTTGGCTATCGTGCTAAATCATTATTTTCAGTAATACAGTATCTTATCCTAGAAGCTGATTCATGCATGTGATTCAGTTGTCATTTTTCGATGAGTTATTCTTCTTCCCTCCACAAAAACCACGCAGCGGAGCACACAGCCTCCTGTATAAATAAAAGTGCCGCTCCTGGCTGCATGTTCAGGTTTTCCGTGTTGTTTTCTGCCTGTGCACTCGACTTGTCGGAAGGGGCAGGATGAGAAGTCATCCATCTCCAGCTAACAGCCACCAGTCTGGCCCCATGCTGGAGCCCCAGAGAGAGGAAGCGATCGCTCACAGCACAGGAGCACATTCCCCCTCAACACAGGGGGGACAAGGCCATTTAACCCATCAAGGCCCGGTCTACTTTTCTTTGCTATCACGTGCGACTGTGCATGTGTGTGTCTGCAGCAGTGTATGCTTTTGTCATTGCATGTGCACGTTTCTGCGTGTATGTTAATGCATGCACAGTCATTAGCACCGTGCTCCAGTCTGTCCTGTTTGTGTTGGTGGGCTCCTCGCTGCATCGCGCCTGCCGGTAAGTAGTTAAATAGCCATCCTGGGGTCAGACCACATATACAGTGGCACAGTTCATCCCTCACATCCTCCCCCCATTTCTCCTTGATCCTCAATATATAATTCCTAGAGCACCCACCCCCTGTCTCTCTGTCCTACTGGCATGACGATAGCACTCCTGGACACACAGAGACTTGCAGTATAACCAGCCTGAGGAATTGACACTCCGAGTGTTTCTCCACACTTTTTCTAATGGCATTGTGAGCCCCCCGCCACTGCTGGGATGGAAGGTGTTTAGCACCTCACTGTTTTTACTTTGACAGAGGAGGGACACTAGCACTCCCCTGGCTATATAGGCCTAGACCAGTTCCACTGTTATCATTTCCACTGTGGGCACCCTTCCTCCCATTGAATCACACAGGTATTTATGTGGGTGGCGGTTTAGCTCAGCTAGCTGTGCTAGCTCTGTAAGCCAAGGCTGGGTTGGAGGTTTCATTTCAAACATAAAGGCAATTATCACCTCTACATTGATTTATTTTTTTTAAAGGTTTTGGTCACAAGCACCCCATTCATGGCCTAGCAATAATAAAGTGACAATTTAAATAAATAAATATAGCTTAAATATAGCTCATAATTACACGATAGCCCAACTATCAAACATGTTAATACAACTAAATAGGGAAAAATAAAGTAACAAATACATAAATGTGTGAATATGAAAATATGAATATGAAAGAAAATCAAAATTAAATTAAATAAAAAAAAATACATTTCCAAATCAGTAATATATACACAAGACATAGCCCAAATCTGAGTATATAAACACAGATCTCAAACTTTGAATTTATCCATTTACATATAAACCTTAAAGGAGCAATATTTAGCAATTACACGTCCAAAAATGATTACTGCAGTCCAAATAGTGAGTTGGGGCAATAGACCGTATTCTACAGGTTGAAATTCTTTTTAATATATGAGCTGTGGTTAAAGCGAGTTGTTCCCTCCGCCCTCCTCCTCCCCAGATGTGAGGATGCTCAGGCAGGCTGCAGGAACACTGCAGGAGCGCAAGACGAGCACAACATCGTGACGAGTCCTACGCTGTAAGTTTATTGGCTGGAAGTTGTCTATCAATGTGAAGCTAAACCTGTTATCCTGAAAACAACTGATCCAAAAATACACACTCTTCTTCTGCCTGACAGACTCCTGACATTAATTAACATGTTTCCTTAATCTCCGATGACAAATCATTCTCATTTTATGATTTATGCTATTGCAGTAAATAGATTTCTCCTTTAGGCAAAAAACATAAATTTTCAGAAGGATGACTTTTTGTCTTTGGCTTTGATCGCCTGGCATCACAAAGACCACATCGCGTGCGTGTTGCCTTCTGCTCATCTCAGTTTGAGCTTTCAGACAGGTAAAGATGCTCTGGACAAGACACGTCTAGGTGACACCAAGGTGAAAAGCTCAATCTGAGTATGGGCAAATGCCTTCGACAGACAAATGCGCGATGGAGAGATAATGGCTGACCATGCACCATTACAGAAATAGAACTGTCCGTGAAGAATGAGACGACGATGAAGGGAACAGTGGAAACGAGAGAGGTCTTGCGTGGTGAATACATATGCACTGAAGCCATCGAGTGAGGAAGGAGACGGGAACTGAACGGGTAGTTAGGTCAAGAAATGAAAGAAAATGGAGTCAATAAAGGTTAGGCAGAATGACTTTTAAACAATAAAATTGACGACCCTTGTCTGTAGAGGTAAAGTGTGGACGTTGTGAGCCATGACCAAAAAGCTATTGTTGACTAACGTCAAGCGAGTGCGTTATCTTTGACCCCCGCGGCTGGAAATGGGAAAAGAGAGTGAGAGGAGGAAGCAAATATGAATTACAGACAAACGTGGTGGTATGACACTGGAAGGAAAAGTAATGAGTCTTTACACATTCAGAGTCAATTCTCTAAATGATCACACAGTAGTAAGTATCCTCAGGTAATATATTTGTATTCATAAAGAAAGTGCAACAACACTTTTTTTTCCTCTTTACAAGCAGTGCTCTCCATGACAGAACGGCATTCTGGGAGAAGACAGACTGCAAAGGTCATAATTATTTGCGGTCATGCTGCTCCTCACTTAACAGATGGAGACAACCTGAGTCAACATTTTTCAATTAAAAAAGAGAACACAAACAAACAGAAGGGAAGAGAAAACACACACTTAGACACACGCGTACACACACAAAGATGTACACACAAGCTGGAAAAACGGAAATGACCTTGAGGACCTGATACCTCATTAAAAGTGATGCTCCAAGCCTGCAAACAGGCTAATTAGACAAATCCTGCTCACACTTAGCAGTAGTACACATGGTGGGGGGTGCGAGAGATCGTAGCGTGTTTGTGTGTTGGCTAAATGCTGTAAGAAAGTAAGTTTTTGCCTCGTCTTAGTGCAGATATCTGAAGTCAATTAGGTCTGTGAGACAGGAGGGCAAACTGATACACATAGAATTAACGTGAAATGCACATACACATGTGCATTTGGATTAGGATGGATGCTGATTCACTGAAAGGCCACGAGGGAAGGATTCAAATTAAATCGAAAATATGTTACCATGTCATTTGTGCACAAAATAGTTATACATTTTTAGATTAGAGACTTGAAGTAAACATGAAACAAGTTTAAATGATCAAAGTACACCAAAATCATTAAAACACATATTTTCTTATTTAGACTGTAAATAAAAACAGACACGAAGTTTTTTTGCCCTATAAATCTGAGTGTAAAAAGAGAGTCAACTGAACTGCTACCAAGTAGTTTTATCAGTTTCATTAGTAATTATACATATACATAAAGTTCTCTTGGCAGGTCTTGGAAAGAAATACTGTGTATGTGAAAAAAGGTTTATGAAGCCGTTTTTATGTGGAGTGTTGAAAGAAAACTTGTTTTGAAACTGACAACAGTGAACAGGCTCAGGGTTTTGTTTTGTTTTTTGCTGTTTACAAGTAAACTTATTTCTTTTGAAACACTGTTGCTACACTTGTCAAGCTTTTTATTAACCGTAGCAAATTGATTCATTTATTTCAGAGGTAGACAAAAGCATGTTTATAATTTCTTGGTAATGACCAGCTAATATGACAAGAGTCGCTGGCAGAGAGCTAGTTAGCTACTTTAGCTAACCTTAGCTTTATGAGTTAGGTGGAAATGCTCTCTCTTTCTTTCAGGGTCCAGTTTTGCAAACCCGCACCCACAAAGCTGAGAACCAGAACTGACCTGTTGCCTTAAATTCCTGCAACCTGAACTGGACTTTTATTGATCGGTGCAGCACCTGTGCTCCTGCGGCTGGTGATGTGTTTCCACGGTAACAACAAGCCTAGCTTGCGGCTATTGAAAGCAAATGTTTTTGTCACGTTTTACCAACAGTAAAGTCACTGAAAAAGTTATTAGCACATTCTCATGTTATTTGTCTCTGACCAAAATTTCTCCCAAATGTCCGACCTGACCTTTGACGCCGTATTGTCCAATATTTAGTATTTACTCATTTTTGAATGAGTATTCTGTAAAAGGGCTATTAAATATGCACTTGGCTAACTGATGGATATAGTGCTACAAAAAGCTAAAGCTAAAGTTGTTGCTTCAAATAACTTTTGGTTTTGAACAGATAGACTAATGCTTCGTATTGAAGACACAAGAAAAGACACATAATAAGCCTCATTCGTGTTACTTTCCTCAAATTAGAAAAAAGAAGACTTTATGGAGAATGTTAACCCAAACATATTGCATACAGGGAAGTATGTTAATACTCTAATGGTTCTGAAGTTCACTTGACTCAAAACTGACAAACAAATATAACTACACTGACTTAATGATCATTTAAACATTGGTAATATCAAGCCACACCATTGAGATTGCCACCTGTAAAACAGTTTTTTTTTTGTGATTTGGGTGAATCGACCCTTTAACAGCTTCCAAAGCAATATCAATAATAGTAACTTTTTCTGATTGACAGCAGCATCCTGGTAAACATCATCTCAAGCTGACAGCCCTGGAGAACTTAGCCAGAATGTGACAGCCATCACAGACCCGCATCCACACATGAAAGGGCTTTGTGTTGTGAAGCCCCTCTACTGAGACAGAAGAGGACATGTTGTTCTCAGTTAGAAACAGACATTCACAGAGACTGGAAAAGAGAGGGAGAGTGTGTGTGCATGTGTGTGTGTGTGTGTGTGTGTGCATCCTCTCAGCGATAGGACAAGGAGTGCTGATTTAGACATAGCCAACCCAAACACAGATGCCCCAGTCCTTCCTTCCTGTGGGTAACAGAAGGAGACACAATGTGTTCAAGAGGCCGGAGCTGACAAAGGGATTAATCCGATGACAACAAATGCTGCAATCTCTGGCATAAGTCGCGGCAGAAAAATACATATCATATGGTCGCAACAGCTCTGACACAGACAAACATGCGGCGAGAGCCAGAAACGTCCAAAAAAAAAAAAAAATCATGAGAGGAAATTTAAAAAAGGAGTAACTCAATATAGTATGCTGCCCGAGATGTATGAGTGTCACATATTTTAGCACCAAAAACCTATTACTTTAGCTCTAGGAATGAATCTGTAGCTTTTTTTTCTTTTTTATTGACATATACTATCTCCCACTGGTAATCTGTCAATCTTGCTATTATCTCTTGCTTTCTCGCCATTGTTGCTTCTCACATCTTTTCCTCCATCTCTTCCTGTGTCTGTCTTTTTCCCCTCACACCCTGTCTGGATGTCGTTTTGGGGGCTGATATGAACCTGCGAACATCTGCCTGCGATACAGTGGGAGGAACAGACGAGAGCGACTGAGATGAGGTTGAGTTCATGTGAACCACCCATGGCGCCGGACTGTTACGGCCATCAGTAAATCTACCATCTCGCTGCTATCAAAGGTTCACTCTCTTGCCTGTGTGTCCGTTTGTATCCGTGCGTGCGTGTGTGTGTCCTCGTCTGTCTGTATATGTGTGTGTTTTCTTCTCAAATAACATAATCCCATAAGAGGGTGGGAGAGACATTTTTTGAGGATAAGGGGAGAAAAGAGAGGAAAAAATGATGGCAGTGAGGAGAGAAAAGGCGATGAAGGGAGGGGAGGGGGGGACGTGTAGAGCAGGAGAAAAGCATTAGTAGTTCCAGCCAGCTGCCAAATGATGCCCTTGATTGCCTCTCTTCTTGTGCAGAAACAGAAGGTGTGAGGGGTGATTAGGCCTGGGCCCGATCCCTGATGAACAGATGTTAATAACAAAGCCCATGTTCATTGTGGTTAATAGCCAAGCGCGCCAGGGCTGGCTGCTGAGGCTAGGGGAAAATCTGCCTCCATAGCTCTTCTCCTCCCCTCTGCCTTCATGGGAGAGAGATAGGCTCCCTCTACTAATGTTTTGGCTGTACACTAACGTAATGAGCATGGTATTTGCAAGAAAAGGTAATGATAATCAGTCACGCGGGCAGAAAAAACACAGCAAATGATGGTGCGTCGCATTCAGGAGATAGAGGAGCTCAGGGTTTGTGCTGTTAACTTTTAGTTGATGATAGCCTTTTGATGATATCAGAGATAAAGGGATGTTAATAAAGCTGGGCTTGCATGGCTGAAATCACTGTTGCCTCATTTTTGATCCTATTAGCCTATTGTCTTCAGGCTGTAAAGACAACAACTATAATGTGCGGAGGAATTGTCATAATTCAATTTCATCAAAGCCAAAATAATTCAACTCTAAACAATATAGAGCACAACTCAACATCTGAAGCTAAACCATGCAGTGCTAACAAGTTCAAAATACAGGGTTCGTATGGGTGCTTGGATTTTGGATAAAGAGCTTGAAACTGCTTGAAATTGTAAATACATTACTTTCAAAATAAATTGCTACCTGACTGAATAGTTTGCTTTTTAGATAAAAAAAACACAAGTCAGATATTGGCTCAGTCAGGTTATATAGAGCTCCTTTAACAAACTAAGACAAAGACAAAAATCCCACTTGCAGCCACCAACATCTGGCTTTTGTCTTCAATGGGAAAGGGTGCAATTGACATTCAGTCTTGGGTCAGATGAGTCTACAGTGGTCACCGGTATTTGTCGACTCAAGCTCCAATCAGCAGTGATGTAAACATCACATGTGGGTGGACACGCTTTTTTCACTCCACAGTGGCAATGAAGGCCGCATGAAGGTGTGTATTTAACTGACCGCTCATCTTAGTCGAGTGTCTGAACAGTGGATAAACATTTTATTTCCTGTAAGTCTTTCACAATAAAAGTCACCTGTTATTTTGTTATCTAAAACCTTTTATTCTGAAGGAGAAAAATCTGAAAATGCTGGGTTTTTATCAGCAGTAACCTAACTCCTATCCAGCTGAAAGCAAACATAAAACAGTAAAATAAAGCAGGTACATGAACACACAAAAAGTGATGCAGGAGAGAAACTAAACTTCAAACCACAGGGATTCAGTTAGAAACTACAAAAATACTACAAAAGCTTTTTAAGATAATTTTGACAGCTATATGATCATATTGCAATACGATTCACGATAACTGGGGATGATCATTTTTTGCATCCCAATTTTCATATGATGACGTGACATTTTTTGGGTTCTGTACTAAACAAACATGTTTTCTTACATCTGGAGAACAAGATTTGCAAGTGTGGGCATCTCTGCAGCACTACAGCACTTCATTATAATGCTGTTTTGTTACATATTTTACTTTCATCAAAAAGTTGCAGCTTCTGCAATTTGGATTTTGACAATATTTTGATTAACTGTGCAGTTCTCGTAGGAACCCTGAAAATAAGATGTTAAATATATGTTCTGTCAGAGGTTAGTGGTCAAGCCGGAAAGGGTTAACACTACAGCGTGGAGAAATACATCACCATTCCATCCTTGTTTATGAAAGACAAAGTTACAACAACTCCCACTACATTGCCACATCCGTCCGTCTAAAGATTACACAGTTTACTTATAAAACATTCAAATGCGATGAATTATTGAAGTGCAGCAGATGCTGTAAATGGAATACTTTTGCTCTGTTTCTATTGGTGAGGAAAAACTTGCTATTCTTCCTAAGTATGTATGTGCCAGCGCCAATTCTCTTTTCTCTCTGTGTACACAGCATGGAAGGAGACTCATCTCGCACTCAAATATCTCCGTGGGGAATGGAAAGATGGCAGAGATGCATGCCGAGGCCACTCCTTTTTTCTCTGGGCCATGGAAAGAGAAACACTGGCACCGTTGACAGGGAAAATGTGACATTTTCTGCACTGTGATACCTTACATCTTCAAATTGATGCCTTGTCTGAAATAGACAGAAGGAGGCGTAATGAATGTGCTTCGGTGACACAAAGACATGCCACCAGGACATTGTGGGATCTGAGCTCTGGAGAATTCTGACTCGTTTGCTTTTTAAAGCACAGAGGGCCAGCTGTTTATGTTATTCAAATTTAGAGGGGTTGGAGAAAATGTGCGTCCTTCGACTGTAGTGGGGGATAATAGTTTGGATGAATGCATCCATTTCTAAAACCGCTCTTTATGCTATTTTGGTCAATCAGACTACATTGAAAAGTATTTTCCATGACACTGCATGAATTTCTCTTTATATACAGCAGAAATTTGGACAAAAGCTTACAATGATTGTCATTTTCTTCAGTATTCACACTGTCATTTCTAACATTTCAACTGAATCATTTGTGTTTTATGTGAAATCTTTCACTGGTAGGAGAGCATGTTACTGCATGTGTGGCGTTCAAATAGACTCATGGGAGGTCATGGGAGTGCTGAGCTGACAATCAAGGGACCAGCTGTCACTCATAGCCCCATCACCAGCCGCGCCACGTCGAATCTTCTGACGACCACATGACTACAATGGCACATTTCTGTTCTTTTTTTTGACAGGTATGTATCAGCTTGATGGATTGGCAGCACGAAAAATCTTTCATCAAGACCCAAATACCCTCTGTAATCATCCTCATTATGAACCATAAAGCCGCACCACACGTTTTCTTATGGGCTTGCGTGCCACCAAGAAAACCACTTACATCATAAAGTCACATATTGTATATACAGTACTACACTGTGTGTATATCAGATGGTTTCAAACCTTTTTCAAAATCTGATATATCCACACAACCCACACAGCCCTGTCAGATGAGCTCAACCACCCCTTCTTCAAAACCACCTGTCTTCTTACAAACATATTCATTTCCATTTTAAAGTGGGTGTTATTCAACACTATTAATGAAATATTACTCTGAAATGTGCTTACATAAAAGTGAATATTGTTACAATTTATACCCACTGCTACCATTTGGAGTCACAAAAGCTGTGTGTGTGCGCATGTGTATATCATGTAAGTGCGTGTTTTGTATATTCCTAATGTTTGTATATCTTTGTAAAATTTGCACTGACTTTTGTGTAACTGCATGCTTTTTGATATGCATATTTATCTTGTATTTGCTTCGACTGTTGTGTGTATTGTTGTGTAATGTAAAGCACATTGTGTTGCCCTGTGTATGAAATGTGCTATAAAGTTTGAGTTGAGTTGGACAATTACATTAACTTTAGCTATTTTAAGCATTAATTCACTACTTATCATTCATCTCTTACTTTTAGCTGTTTCTAATATTTATACGGTAGCTAACCAGTCCAGTCATTTATCCATTACTTTTACTATTTGAATCATGGACCAATTACTTTTAGCTGGTTCAACCAATTTTAGGCTAGTCAGTATAGCTAACTAGTTCAACTATTTATCTGTTACTTACTTACTAGCTAACTATAATATTTCATGCATTGTCCATTCTTATAGCTAACAAACTATAGCTAACTATTTTAAACATTTGTCCATTACTTATTGCTAACTATTTTAGCCAATTATCCATTAATCCAATACTTTTGTCTGACTACAGTATTTTAACAATTATCCATTCATTTAGCTAACTGTTTTAACTGTAGCTAACTATTTCAAATATTTATCCATCACTTGTAGTTAACTATTTTACCCACATATCCATTACTTTTAACTGTTTCAACCATTTATCCAGTGTGTGTACAGTAGCTAACTAGTTCTGCTGTTTATCCATTACTGTTAGATAACTTATCCAGTACCTTTAACTTTAGCTCACCATTATTCAATAATTCCATCTAACTATTTCGACTGTCTATCCATTACCTATTTTGACCCATTAATGCTTTACTTTTAAATAACTGTTTCGACTTCTCTGCTCACCTGCCAATTAGTGGCAAGTGAGCTCTCAGAAATGGTTTAAAATCTCTGACGATATACATCTTATACCGACACATGAAAGTTCATGCTCCTAACAAGTCTTTGCTAATACTTTGTGAACTTTATGAATAAAGTTTATTATTTTTGAGGTCATGAAAATCTAGCCTATGTGTGGTTGTAAGGGACAGTCATATGTGCCAGCTGAAATATCCTGGGGCACAAAAAATACATTTGAATACCAAAATTTAGTGTTATCCTCCTTTAAAAAGAAAGAATTATATAGATGACAGCCCTGGTTCTTCCTTTAAATTGAAAGGAGACAATGCTAGTTAAGAGTTATATTCCCAGCGGTATGCTTCCTCTCACAGGCGTCAAGCACCGCTGTTTAATGTACACTCATGCCCCATCTACCTTCTCTTCCATTATTCCACTCTCCAAACCTCCGTCTCATGCGCTCTTTCCCCAGGCCCCATGCTGTCCCTCTCTATTTATTGAATACATCTTTTACTCTGCAACATTTTTCCACCTGAGCTGGCAGTTGCAACTTTTATGGGGGTGGTGCACACAGGGCCGCGGAGAGAAGAGGACCCTCGTATTTTCATTGCACGCATCATGCTCCAGCGAACGAGGGCCATCTAGGCTGAAATGAACTAACAGGGAAGATGACTTAGACCTTACCTTTTTTTGTTGTTCTCTTGTTTATATTATTTAAGAAGGAGTGATAGCAGCACTTGGTATTGCCCCCACTTCACTTCATGAAAAAATAACAACAAGTCAATAGAAGGCCACCAGCTGAGAGGAGACAGGATAGGGATTTAAAAGGGTAAGTAAACAGCAACCTGATCAACAAAACAATCTATTATTCAATGCCATTTTTGGCAAGATCAGTTTTTACATGGCCCCAATTTATCAGGCAAGCCAAGCAGACAAAACACATAAACAAGCTTTCAGTGTGATAAAAAAAACTCATTGAGGCATCTTTGATGGTGACACGTCGCTTGTACACGCAAATAGAACAACTTAATGCCCACCAGGGGTGTTTTCAACTGTTCCCAATATAACTGCAGCACAAAAAGATAGGGATGCGCGATATTATCGGTATGACATCAGTATCGGCAGATGATAGCTTTAAAATTAAATATCATAGCGGCTCCGACTGCAGATATTTCTGCCAATCATGCAATGTCTTAACGAATATCAAAGTTGTATTATTAATTGATCCATCTACAGAGCAGCCATCCCAATCATTACAACAAATTAGTAAATAACAAGGAGGAAAAAACCCTGTCAGCTGTTTTCTTATTTTGCCTAAATGTGTCCATTTTGAAAAGCATTTTATGTTTTTCTGAAAAGCATTGCACTTTATTTTCAAAAGCATTGTATTGTATTTTATGTCTGCATCTGCCAGTGGGCCATCACAATTAAGAGTGGGCGATTTAATCAGCAGTCATCCTGGTCATTACAAGAAATTACTGGCGAGAAAAAAAAACCCTGTCAGCAGTAGTTTCCTTGTTTTGTCCTGTGAATGTGTCCATTTTGAAACATGCTGTATTTTATTTTGAAAGGCACTGTATTTAATTTTGAAAACACTGTATTTTATTTTGAAAAGCATTGCATTTTATCTTGAAAAGCATCATATTTCATTTAGAAAATTATTGCATTTTATTTCGAAAGGCATTGTCTTCAATTTTGAAAAGCATTATTTTCTATTTTGAAAACTGTTGTATTCAATTTTGAAAATTATTGTATTTCATTTTCAAAAGCGTTGTATTTTATTTTGAAAACCATTCTATTTTATGCATATGCCAGTGGGGCATCAGGATGAGAGTAGGCAGAGTGATATGTTAATGTAAATATATGTGATAAAAAGACAATATTAGCTCTTACTTTTTCTGCATGTATGGCTTCAAGCATCATAGTGTTAATCATATCGCACCCCCTAACACATCTGTATGTCAGGTGTGTCTACATTTTACAAGACACAATGTGAGTTCTGTTAGGTGCAACTTTCCAAACATGATGTAACCCTATCAGATGCAGGTCAAAACAGGATGAGTGTTGACGTGAAATTCACTCCATTAGACTGAAGCCTGGCTTTGTATTCATGGCAAAGGCGAGGCTTTCCAGCAGAATTACACCAGCTTTGTGTAAATAATCAAGGGCTGACCTGTGGGGTTAAACCCCGTAATTGAAGTGATACTTCAAAGAGACGACTACCACCTTCTCTAGGCGGCGAAACGCTGCATGGAGCAAGTAAGACAGACATGGAGGGGGGGGCCAGTTCACACACACGCATAGACACAGACAGACACACACACGGGGTAGAAGAAGGAGGTAATGGGGTGCCCAGATTGGATGACACCGTGTGAGTGCCTATTCTGTCATACAAGTGCTTTCTCTGTCTCTCTTTCTCTTCCCTCTCTGGTAAATGGATGACCAAAATGCCAAATTGCATCTCGGCCACAAATGAATAAATGAAATGAACGTGTGATGCTTTCGCTATTTCTTGTCACTGATGCCCGTAACACTGTGTGTGCAGCCAAAGTCATGCTGCAATGAACTGAAAGTATTTGAAAAAGGGGAAAGTTCTGAATGAGTTTTTTGGGCTATACGCTTCCACCAACGCAAACTTTTCAAAAGATTTATTATATTCATTATGCATGTGCAAATGTGACTCCAGTGTCTAGAAAAGGTGTTAATGGGGTCAAAAATCTAAAATTGTATTATTTTGCATACATATAATCTATTTTACAGTATTCATACAACGATTTGTCATTATTCATGACTATTTGTTTCCTCTGACAAATGGGGTCACAGAGGTCACAATGATACATTCATCATTTCTGCTGATGAATATCACATCATTCACATGTCATGATCCAAAATTATGTATCTATGACTGCATCTTGTATCGCTGCTTTAACTCTGTCAAACTGCCACAGATCCAGAAAAGAATCATAAAAATCTAAATGACCCAGAAAAATCTAGGAAATACACAAAGCAGTATCAAAACCCCACAGATGCAGAAAAATAATAAAAACACTGACCCACAAAATTAAATCTACATTGTAATAAATCCTGATTATTGAGTGAATGTGTGAATTCTAGGGGTGGAAGAAGGTGTTGATAGACCTGAGTATTGCAATATGTTTTGTGATACTGTATCCATTCTCTGTATTCTGTATCAAACTATGCATTGAACTAAATTTGAATTAATAGTCTGTGATTTGTGGCAGTGTCTTCAGATATTTGACTCTTCCCCTCTAGCATAGTAACATAAACTGAGACATGAGGAAGTAAGTGCGTATCTGCCTTTGCTCAGATTGCACAAAAAAGTAGTAGCCAGAGTAAATGTTTTTTACTCAGAGTTTATGCATAACGTTGTGTTCTTCATACTATGACAAAAAACCAGTTGACACTCTTGCAACATATCACATTATATTGAAATTCAACTCATGTTACCAAATTCTGTCTCCAAATTCTAGCCAATAGACTAAGGATGCACCCAAATCTGAATGTGTTATTCAGGAAAGCACCAATAAGGCAATTAAAACCACTGTTCCTTCTACCAAAGTTCCTCATTATTTTGAAAAGAAGGCATTCAGGTGAATTAATCGCTGATTTAATGCACAACCTGGTGAGCTCGCTAAGTGACAGCGCCCATGTTTAGTTCAAAATACAAATAAAGAGAGAGCGATGAAAACTTTGGATGACGATGTGGAAATAATTCATAATGAATTATATGCCAAAAATAAATAAACATAATGCTTTGAAAGGCACAGCAACTGCATTTCCAATGAATGTTAGGTTAGAAGATATAAGATTTACCCAATTATCCTGTCATCTTTCCAAATACAGATACAAATAATTTTGTTGGGTGAACAGATACAAATACTGATACAGATTATGACTTATCTGTGCATCTCTACAACACACAGCCCTTGTGAAATTTCCCCTTCTCTTACATCAACAGTATCAAAAATCCTATCATCATCAATGAAAAAAGCTTGAGTGACCCAAAGAAATCTATAAAAATCTAAATGTTGAACATCCTGAACAATGAGGGAGTCTGCAAATTCCCCTCTTCCTGTCTAGTTAAACAAATGTATTGCAATGAATCCCAAATTTTTCTTTCTGATTTGAAAGAATCACAACCCTTCTGATCCAGAAAAAAGTGGTCCAAAAATCTAGAAAACCCCTCAATGGCTCCCCCACAAAACCTGACTTGAAAAACCTAGAAAATGAATCTGCTATCCAATAAATCTAACGTTATGCAGCTGTTGCAAATTACCCTCGTTCTGCTTTGACACAAAAAATCTCTTTCATCAAGGAAGAAAGCCCCAGTGACCCAGAAAAATCTGGAAAAATCTACAATGTACAACATCCTGAACAATGAGGGAGTTTGCAAATTCCCCTCTTCCTGTTTTGACAGCATCAAAAACCCCGCTGACCCCCAGCCATCCCCATGGCGACAAGAACCACATGCAGCCCAGAAGCTGAGCTGTTCACACTAAACTAGCCTCACTCTGCCACAGCACAACCGTCACTGTACCGCCAGCGCTCCACACCGGCGAGCTCGGAGACATTTGCCCCACTGCAATTCAATTAGAGGCTGTAAACAAGTGACAAAGGCAAAGACAGACAGACGGGCGGCCGCGACTGAAAATTAATCAGTAGGGTGGTGGTGGGTAAGGAACTGTGCTGCCTGTCAGGGCTGCGAGGACTGACTGGCACTGCTGTAATCACTCATTTACAGTAGTGATCACCATAGTGCATTGTGGGTGACGGATGCCCACGCTGTAGAAGTGTACAACCCACTATCTCCCTCACCCCCCCCCCACCACCCCTCCCCAGCTCCACACACACACCTCCAGCAAAGAGTAGCAACCAGCGGAGAGAGGCAGATTGATCCCTGGATTCTGCGTAGCTACGGGCCTCCTTCCCTCATTAATTCTGCTGATTCCACCAGATGGGAAACAAAATATTAATTTTATTCAGCCCTAGGCACGGGCTCTCTGTTAAGGTGTTCACTAAATCACCAGGGTTTCATCAGGATGCTCTGATATTGCAGCCTGGCTGTAAAATTGCCGGGCCGGTGGGTGGGACAAAGGTTCAAATTGTCATAAATGTAATTAATTGTATGGCAAGAATGATTAATTTATCAGAAATGGAGGAGCTGACGTGACTAGCCAAGATGCCTAGCCATGCCTTCAAAGTGGAAGAACATGCTCGTTTGAATTATGCAAATTAATTGACTCTTTCAATGTGGCATAAAATGCTAGTGCAACTACATTGCATGGTACATTAGTCTGTTCATCCAATAAAACTGCATTCTTTACAAGTGAATCCTTGACTCAGAGGGCTCTGGGATACAATTCATTTTCGGCACAGATGTGAGAGTCTGGCAGCATTTGGCAGAAGGTTTCAGGCGGAAAGTGCGGAGAGGACTGAAGGGGTGGGGGTGAGAGGGTGGAGGGCGTAGAGAGAGATGTACAGTGTGGATGTATATGTATGAACATTTGGTGTTTGTCTGCTGACCCCACTGAGAACTGCACTGGCATGAAACCCTTTGCATTCACGATGCAATCTTAGCTTCGGTGCGCTGCGCTTTCAGTTTTTCCCCCCGTCACCCCTTTTGTTTCAGAATGAGATGACAACTTAGTTTGTTGGTCACATCTAAAGAACCATGGATCATTGATTTCATTGCAATGTTGCAGCGCTGCCCTCCCACCCGCCGAGCCATAGTGGAAACTGGCAATGACAAGGCATGTGCTCAGATGCACAATACACATGCATGCACACACACAAACAAACACACGCCTAATTATAAGCACCGCTTTGCCACAGTCAAACTCCAGTGAAGGATGATGATTTCCTAAAAGGCGCAGAATTACGGACAAATAGACAATATGAAGATTTTTCATTCCAAAATTAAGCAGCCACCGTACGAGAATGTGTCATTACATGCAAAAATAATCACCATCAGAAGCAAAACCTCATGTCAAAGATACGGCTCACACAGTAATTTATTCTAATCATTATTTCAGCCCTTCATATGGCTGAATATTTTCCTTCAACTGTCCAGAATTCTAATATCATGATTAACATTCAGTTCAGCATCCACTCCAATACCGTCCCTGCTTTTTAATTATGGCTGGGCGATATAGCTTATAAATAATATCTCAATATTTTTAAACTGCGCTACTGTTTACAATGTATATCTCAATATACACATTTTCTGTAAAAATGTAAGTGCTTCCACAAAGTATTAAAGGAGGAATATTTGGTATATTTACTGTCCTAAATCATAAAAAGACCATGATATATTATAAGAGATTACAGAAAAAAGGTTACATTACTGGCTTCTCTGACCACAGCACTACAAATTTCCATTCTAAGTTGGAACACCTATTTTTAGCCGTTTCATGTTTTTTAGAGTTAAAATTAATGCCAGATTTTCACAGAATGAGTCACTGTTTATGAGCTGAAATAAATCATGAATCTTTGAGAGCGAGTAGATATTTATAGCTGTTAAATTCAGCAATATGTTAATGGGGCCTGGCAGGCGGTCACTGAACTCCAACCCCAGAGTGCGTATTTTTCGGAGCAGTGGGTTTTTGTTTTCACCACAACAGGCTAAGCTTTACATCGACAGACAGCTGACCAACTTACAGTGGAGGACTTGTTGTTGCTTGTCATTGTCAAAATATAATGTGCTTGTCTTGTGCTCCTGTTCAGTGTCTGTGCAGCCTGCAGGCTACGTGCCTGAGCTTTGAGTCTAAGGAGGCCGTGGCAGGGGGAAAACAACATGCTTTAACTGTAAAATGTATATTAAATTGAGATTCAACCTTTTTAAAATTGCATTTATGGCTCCAATTTACTAACTGAACTGCAGTATTCATTTTTGAATGCTCTTCCATACTGCTCCTTTAACACAATGATATTTTTGATAAATAATCATCAGTAATGTGGATATAATGACTAAGTGGCTCATGGTGGCTAAATAATAGAACAGCTAGAACACTATTAAGTTTACAAAATAACAATATCCAAAATCTAAAACGATATATCACGATATCTGTACAATACTGATGTATTGCCCAGCCCTACCATAAATTCTCAAATAGTGCAAACATGCAAGGATCTCATAGAATATGATGCATCGCTGTAGATTAAACTACCCAACAGTTTATAAAGATGTAAAAAATTAGCTCAACTTTAAACATCTACAGCAGTAAAATTCAAAATACTTATTAATGCAGCAGTAAAATTAATCGAAAACATCACACAGTAAAACACTGAAAGGGACCATTTTACTGCAGTATTACTTATTTAAGTTCATTTTGCTTTTATAGAGGTTTAGAATGCAGAATATTTAGTTATAGTGGAGTTAACCAAACACCTTGATATCCATATTGCAGCAATAAGTAGGGATGACTATCAGTGCTTTCAAAAGATATTAACACAAAGAGATGTTTGATAAATAATAATCAGTAATGTGGATATAATGTAGTAATGCAGCCTTTAAAACCACGAAAATACGACACTCATGCCATATCACAATATAATGACATCAAGAATCGAAGATGAGGCTCATATCACAGTATCCACCTAATATTAATGTACTGATAGTTTTGTGCAGGAACTTATCTGAGGTTATACACCTTCCTTTCTGCCCCCTTATGAAATCAAATGACACTACATTCCCTGTTCACTTTGCAGCAGTGGGGAGGAGCACTACTTTGCCACCTAATGAAAGCCCAGCATACCACTCTTACACCACTGCCCTCCACCTCCCACTCCCCCCCCCCCTCCACCTCTCCTTCCTCTCCTCTCCGAAGCCACCTCCTCACCGCTGCAGCCGCTCTCCCCACCCCCACTTTGATATACATGTGTCAAGGCAAAGTGACAAATAGCACATATTAATTAGGCACTAGGCCGGGCGAGATTGCTGTTATTAACGGTGGAAAGGGGTAAGGTTGGATTTAATTGCCTGTGACATCAAAGTCAAGTGACTGGTATTTCAAGCATCATTTAAAATGTTTGATATTGAGGCCATTGTACTCACATAAAAAAACATCTAAAAATATAAAGGAGACTGATGGGGAGGAAAATACCTACATGCTTTTGCTGCAGCTATCTGGAAGCTAATAACATCTCTCCTCTGATAAATTGACTAGATCCTGATGGAAAGTACATTGTGGTGGTTGCCCCTGACTGACTATCGCTCCCTCTCTCCGATTTGCCATGTACCTTCACGTATTTCATTCCCTTTTTATATCACTTGTACGCTGGGAAAGAAAAAAAAAAATCATTTCAATACCAAGTACAGACGTGGAGGGAGTAAATTTGCTTGGAAAGCAAATGTAACAGTGTTTTTATTACAGAGTGTGCCTGCTAAAAGATAAATGAGAAAAGCCAAATGGATAAAGCTATTGTTCTTGTGTTATTACTTTGTGATAGTGTGTGAATGCTAAATAATAGGAGATCTGAGGATGAAAACAAGACTAAGCTTGAGCGTGAAAATGTATTAAATGTCTTGGGGCGTTACATGCTGAACAGATGCCACTGCATTTACAGTGTTGTGTAAATAAAATGAAGCGTTTAACAGGCCAAAAACACAGATTTTAACACTTACTTAAATTTTCCATGTTGAAAAAAGACTGCTCTAATCGTCTGTGTGTAGTGACGACTGATTATTTGGGGCCCCTATCAGATTGTAGACGGTGCTTTTAGCTGTTAACTGTTGCCATGGCAATGCCGTTCTCCTGTTGGGCGTTCTGCTAACCCTGAAATTAGTGCAGAGGTGTGGCGCCACCCCAAACTGCGCTCCACTCCTTTGCTGAGCGTGCCCCTGATTCGCTGTCCACAACGACCCAAGAACCTGTTGAAAAGATAAGCTCCTGATGCTCCCCTGGAAGCAGTCGCCGGCTAGACGCCCCGGCACTCCGAAGCAAGGCAGGTGAAAGTGATAAACAGCAGATATACTCTAATAGTCAGAGCCATAACCCTCAGCCACTATAGTCTTTTTAAAGGTTTTAGAGCTTTTCTTGGATATGGGACAGTTCTCGATGCTTCTAACATCTGCATGTCGCAGTTATTCCACTTTTACCACCAGGCATGGGCTGTCTGAAACAAGCCCCAATGGGGTCCCTACAGCAGTCCATTCAGACCAGTGCTGTCACGCTCCTGTCTACATTAATCTGAGGCCCTGCTCAGTGGAGGCCTTATAAAAGCTCAACACCGGTCATTACAGGACGTGGTGGCCATGTCGAAAGCTCCACTTCCTCTTTATCTCGTCCCACTCTGGTCTCTCATTTAGCAAGGCGCAGCAACTTTTTGTGGCAATGACTTCATCCTTCTTCATTTTAATGGCCCGTTAATGCTAACATCGTCAGTACCTCCGCTCTGCATGGAAATAACCAAAGCCAGTAGATAGAGTGCCATTTCTCGGCACTTGTGCACGCAATAAGACACACCAGGTGCGCTCAGTCTCAAATTAGCCGATCAACAGGGAGGCAAAACTGGCATCCTGATGATCCCAGGCACCAGCATGGCACATCATTTAGAAAATGGCCTATTATTTTTGTGCAAGCATTAAAAATAATTTACTGTCTTTAAAGTCTTTGATTTCCCCAAAGACATGACAAAATGTACAACAACTTGACATAGGGTTTATTGTGTTGCAAAAAAACAAACTGGAGAGGAAACTTAAAAACACCTACTAGTTATGCAGCTTTTAAAATGTGAATTTAATACTGCATGTGGTGTTAGATAAGTTTTCAATGGGTGTAATCTACATTAGTGTCAAAATAGTGCATGTTTTAATTTGGATGATACACAATAAAATCTTGTTTTTAAAAGAATCATACACTTACACAGAGATGGGCTACTTTCCACTTGCTTTTTTTTATCAGTCTCTCTTTATCTTTCCTTTTCTTTTCTTCACCTGCTGTTACATTGCATGTATTGCATCATCACACATGGCCAAATCACAATGCATGCAGGACATACTATGTAGGATCCACATTATTAATATACTGTTTTGATCCTCTTGACCATGGCATTACTCCATACTCCAGGGGCACCACACAGTGAACCAGTGTGTGAACATGGGAAGTTCTACAGTGTATTGTAAGAATACACACAAGACAATATATAAAATATTTAGGCGGGGTTACACCATCAAGGATGAATTTTTAAACTCAGTTAAATCAAAGTTTAATTTTAAATTATTTTCCGTCAACTTTTTAAACTAGTTTAAAATGATAAAAGATAAAACCTCTCTTTAAACCTTGGTTTAGTTTTTACTCCAAATCTAGATTCAATTTAATTCTGCTGCACCAAAATTTTAAACTCCTGTTTAAATTGTAATCCAGTATTAATTGTAAATTTACACTTTAGGACTTTTAACTTTTGAAATGGCTTCCTTTCGAGGTGGATTAAGAGAAATAATCAAGTTGCTCTGTTAATTCAGATTTTCTCAAAGGAGGAGAAATAAGGGCTTCTCTGCTGAGCCATCATGACTAACCTAACTAATTTTTTAGCTAGCTAACAAACTATGTAAGGTTAACTTCTGGCTAACATTAGTTAGCACACAATGTAAAGTTTTGTTAACTTTTAAACTTACATTAGCAAGCAAACAATGTAACATTTTGTCAACTTTATGACTAGCTTTCCAAGCAATGTATTGTTTTGTTGACTTTTTGGCTAGCTACCAAAAAAATATACCTTTCTGTAAACTTTTTAACTAGCTAGCAATAACAATGTAATGTTTTGTTAAGAAATACAGAGCAGCCAAAATTTCCCCCCACTCATTTTTACTTACTAGGTCCCAGCAGCACTTGAATTATTATTATTTTTTAATTTGAGTAAGCAAGTATCTCCGTATTGATTAAGATCAATTTAATTTCAGTTTAAATCAGTAAACTTGGATGTACTAAACTGAGATTAGTTTTTAATTGTGCAACAAATCTCTGCACAATTTTAAATATGGATAAACTTTGGAACTAATCTGAGATTAAATTAGTCTTTGTTGGTGCAACCCAGTGTTATAGTTTAAAATCTGTAGCAAATATAATTAAATATTTATGTGTTTGATGCCTGTCAAGTTTGCATCATCATCTCTTGTCACAGGTTTGCATCCTGTTCCTGCAATGATAAGTTGGATCATCTGCTGACAAAGAGACATAAAGAGACAGTGAGAGAGGCTAGTTAGCCACAGTGCAGTCAGGGGCCACTTGGTGAGGTGAAAAGGGGAAATACATATTGATAAGATGTGGTGGTAGGCCCCTGTAGTCCCTTTCCCAAGACAGGCCACAGACTGGAATTATAATGAGTCGGATTAACACCCCCTACCACGGCTGTTTCTAACCCCTCAGCCCCCCTACCCACCCCTCAACGCACGCACGCACATACGCACGCACACACGCACACACATTTGTTCCCCACAAGCACTTCTACTCTAGGATCTGCCCTGCACGAAGGACAGGAAGCCAAGTGCCAGCGAGGAACATACTGACATTAATTAACAACATCTGACACAGATGCCACGCTTGTACTCGCTCAAGAGGTGGTCCAGCACATTATTTCATTTTGCTTATTTCCTTTCATTTTTTTCCTCCCCTTTTTCTCTCCTTGCCTGATTCACTTCTTAATCTCCTTGACACGCTGTCCTCTCTTTGCGTTAGGAATGCAAGGTTTGAACTGGCTTTGAATACAATTAACTTTCTACTTGTCAGGCACTTTTGTTTAATTTTGAATAACCCTTTGCTCATAATATGGAAGCCATCAAATCTCATTGCAGAGATACATGCGGCGATATTCATCGACATTCACACCTTGCTTTGCTCTAATCTGTTTGCTCTCCCTGATACCCCAAATATTGTGACACTAGACACAACACCGAGGCCCCCAGTATGTATTGCGGGCCCGTTGCTCTGTGCACCACCCAGAAGCACGCTCACAAAGACGAGCCATTTCACAACACCGCTCAGGAGGCAAAGGTCAAGCTCTCAATCAAAGGTAGAGGAAGAAAAGGCCGTCAGACATTTGGTAATTAGCTGGAGTTTCGACTGCGCTGGAGTTGCACCGTGCCAACACGAAGAGTGCAAGTGACACATATGCTCAGTCCTGTATATCTGCACCACTAATCAGCCGACCTCAAGCTAAAATAGATGTGTGACTTGCCAACTTGTCTGCAGACGTGTTGATAAGTGGCACATATGTCAAGCCATTATTTGTGATGCAACTCTGAGGGAGAGAGCGCGCCAAGTGGCGCAGCCATATACTGTACACGAACAAAGAGCAGAGGTGAGGATGGGTAATAATCCCTTGCTGTCTTGAGGGACCATTCACCCATCAGGGGCCCCTGCGTGCGTTCCTGGTGAAGCTCTGAAGAGATGTGGCATTTTCTAAACTGGCCAGACACTTTCTGCCTCCTCTGCTGTTTCTCTTTGGTGGCAAAGAGTGACCTGGACTCCCTCCTGACCTGCCTCCAGTAATGACCGTCGTACATCATGTCTTAAGTGCTGCAGCCCTCGTCGGCTGATGTCGCCGGCCTGTCCAGCGCTCATTTCCATGTGACCCACCGAGTCCTGGACCGGGGCCACGGCAGGGAAATTAAAAATGCATCATGTGATTCATCTTCTGAACGACTCCCAGCACATAAGGGACCTGACCACTGGGGATAAGTCATCACAAAGGACCTTGATGGCTATCCTGGCTGCTCTAAGTTGTCAGCCAGTGATGCTGAGACCAGGGCTTGAAGTAATGAATTACAACTACTCAACTACTTTTGGATACTTGTACGTTTAGAGTATTTTTTCCAGTCTGTAATTTTACTTGCACTTAAAGGAGAAATATGTGATATATTTACTATAATAAATCATAAACTTACCCTGATATACCATCAGAGATTATGGAAAAATGCCAAGTTGAAATACTCGCTCCTCTGACAAAAACGCTACAGCCACAGTGTCCTTTGAAAGTTTTATTCTGCTACTTCCGGAATAGCTCACCAAATGAATTGAATGTCCACTGAATAAGTTACTGTCTGTTTATGAATGGTAAGACATCATTAATAATCTTTCAGAAAGTAGGGATGATTATATAATGTTGAAACTGAGCAAAATGTAGTAAAGCAGGCAGTCACTGAACACCAACTCCAGAGTGTGTATTTTCAGAGCAGTGGGCTTTTGTTCTCAGGACAAGGTTTTGGAGCCCCCTGTGGAAAAAAGCAGTAGCAGTAGCAAATTAAAATTTCCTCCTGCTTCATTTTAACTGACTAACCTACCACTCACTGTGACTTTGCCTGGAAAAATGGAAACACAGGCTGATTTCATCTGATTTGGCAGGCATTAAGAGTAACTACACAGAAATAACCGATCATGGTCTCATTTGCTTATGTAGGTCATATAAAGTCATCAGTAATAAACTAGGAATGTTTCAGAACCAGTTAAAAACTCCATGTAGTAGCTTTAAGTACTGAGTCCTGCAATTTGGATTAACATCCAAATGTCTCATGTGTATCTGTCCTATCACAAACAGGCCACTGAAAACAACCGACGTACAGACAAATACAAACAAAAATGCTGCAGCAGGCACAGGTTGAGTTGATTTTCTTTATGATACCAGTACTAAAATGTTACTTTTAAAATAGTACTGGTGCCTGAACTGATATGTGTCAATGGCACTAAACATATTTTTTCATTGCTAAAGAAAATTTGGACTTTAGGAACTGAGTAATATCTCAGTTTTAACAGTTTAAAGTTAACTTGGATATATAAATAAATTCTAGACACTTACATTTACATAACTATTTAACATAATAAATAAAATTGAACTGAACTTCACTGATTTAATGGTTACAGTGAAGCATGTTTGGTGATGTGTCTGTAACATCCACACCAGAGGACAGCTGTTTCAATCGACAGCTCAGGCGTGTGGCACAAGTCTGAGGCTCTGTGATCTGTGTTTGGTCCAGTAGCTGTTGGTCATACAGGAACCGGTTTCATGTTGGCAACAAGTTTCGGTACCAACCGAAGGCACAAGGGATGAGGTGAGCGTCATCACTGACCAGAACAGTGCAGGAGGTGGGAGTTATTTAGACTAAAGATTTGAAGAAACAGAAACCCCTTCGACTGAATGCCTGTGATTGATAATGCATCAAACATCAATAATTAAAAAGTATTTTTTAAACACCAGTAATTTTACTTGTACTTGAGTACAGATTTTCAGTACTCTTTCCACCACTGGCTGAGACTTTGTTATAATTTGTTCAACAAGCAGACAATGTATTTTTGTCAATCTAGACACGTGAGCACAAGAAGGTCTGCAATTCAGATAATGATCATTAGTGACCAAAGATGGTTTTTATTTTATTAATAATCAGCTTCCAGACAACATGTAAGAACAGCTTTGAATTTCACTCATCGGTGATCAATAATATCATATTTGCTGACATGTTGACAGTTTTAATTTCTCCTGAGCTGGAGGATAAAACACCTGTCAATATTACCAGAAAGTCCACAACCCACAAGCTGAAGGGGTGGGGCTGCTCAAACGTTATGCTGCCGCCACCTGCTGGTAAGCAGCTTTTGAAGCCTTCTCCCCCTCCCCTCTTCTGCCATTCAAACTCACCAACCCCCCAAAGTAACCAACAGTAAAATCTCTCCTCTCTCCTGCCTCCAGCTTCACTTCACTCCACAGCCTTTTTTTTCTCTCTCTCTCTCTCACTCTTTTTTTTTTAACAAATCCCAAAGCTGGAGAAGTGTTTATTTTTTAGCCTGTAAAAAATATTTCCTTTCACCTTTTAAAAACGTGTCCACATTATTTGAGTAGAAATATGAGCCTATGTAATTCTATCATGCACAGAGATGGGTGCAGACCAGAGCCTGACCGATACTTGATTTTTGGAGCCAGTGTCGATATAAGAGTAAAAAACTATTTGACATTGATATATTGGCGGATATTCTTTAAAGAGAATATAGAATATATACATAAACTCACTTTTTTTGCAAGATCCCTCAAAAGTGGTGATCAAACACTTGTGACAAAGTAATGGAGGCAGGATATTTTACAGTTTAACAATAAATGTTATTGTCCAAAGCAATAGTAGGGCACTCAAACAGTAAACTTTCACCTGCATTATTAATAATTATAAATAAAAAACACAAATAGAGTAAATGTATATGTATATATCAAGTCTGAATTCAGAAAAAGGATCAAATATACATACGATGCTGCCTATAAGGCTAAAAATTAAAAGCAATCTGCATTATGTTCTACTAAAAAAGGTTACAGTTTTTTCTATTTAATCTTTATTTAGACAGGCGATCTCACTGAGGCATAAAGTCTTATTTTCACTTGGTCAAAACACAGAGTTACCGGTGGTATGAGGTAGTTACGATGGGCACCAGTGCAGGCTATTATGACAACAGTGATTTGACAACCTCAAAATACATATTACAGAGCAATTATCACTGCACATCTACTCTGTATATGAAAAATATACCAAAGAAAATAAGAAATTATTCATTTAATTGATTTTTTTATTGTTTATGTAGAATAAGAATAGAATTTAGTTATTTGCTATTAACTATTTTTAATTTTTTTTAATTGTTTAAACACAGGCATATGTCTTTTTAAGGTGACAATCTGAATCACTTGCGAGGCCCATTCTCTCCCAAACACATTGTTGGAGGCCCCCCACCTCACTGGGCCCCAGTGTACCTGCACTGACTGCACTGTCTATATTTACGCCCATGGTAGGTACACAAAGTTAAAGACAGGACATTCAATATATCGGAACAAATAAAACCCAAAACATGAGACGATGAACACAGAAACACCAAATGATCAGTGTTAAATACTATAAGCAAGAGACGCCCCCCCGCAGATGCTCCCTCCATATCTCGTGAAAGTAATTTAAAATCCCCTATAGGGCAAGACAGCTCCCTGCTGCAGTGTTCATATCAGTGCATATCGGACATCAAATGAGCTGATACAGACCAACAAAGCTGTGATAGGCCCATACCGGGCCGTTATTATCGGTCAACCAAAATATATCGGTCAGGCTCTAGTGCAGACAGACTGAAGCTGCAGATATGAAGGTCAGCAGATAGACAAATGGTCAATGTTATGCAACGTTATTACACAGCTTTGTTAAATACACAATTCTGATCGGTCAACTACAGTATTCTATGGTCTGTTGTTTCTGTAGCACAACTTTGCTGTGAAGAACAGACTGTTGCTATTGCTGCAGTTTGGATCATAAACTTTAGACGAGCAATTAAAATCATTTTGAAATAAATAAAAACATTTTATAATTAATAATCTGTGTCAAATTATTGATTTTCTTTTGGCAAGTCACCTTGTAATAGCAGGATAATGTACAAGGAGCAGGTTATTATTGTGAAAGGGTGATTCTGTATCATCTTGTTAAGGTTTATTTCACAATAATGACCTGCTCACTGTACATTATCCCTTAATGCAACACTTGCCTTAAAAAACGCTTCACAGACTTATAAACTCATAGCATAATTTCCTTATTTTCTCATTATTTTGCTGTGCTCGGGATGCTTTACTAACCCAAAACATCGGTATTTGATGTCTTGAGAATGATACTCAACGATCAATCTTTCAATCATATCTTTCTGGTGCGTTTAAGAACAGCTCGGACAAATCCCTCTGATTCTACCTTTAATTATTCTACAAGAAAAAAGAGCCTCTCTCTCATATTAAAGAGGCACCTGATGAGGAGGCCACTGCGCCCTCCTTACAAAGGCCACGTGTTCACCTTACATCTCCTCACCACTCCAACACTCCTGAGACATATCTGCAGCAGGCCCGAGTCCAGCAACAGACAAAGACAGTCCTGCACCATTTATCTTAAAGCTGGCATAAGGTGCCTCCTCCACCACATTACTCTAAACACTGTCTTTTCAATCGAATAAAATAAATTCTAGTGCTCTCACTAATGGTCACACCGAACATTGACCACGGGAGGTAAGTCTAACAAAATTAGTATGCAAAAGACCTGCCCTGCGAGGCCTATAATTTCCTTGCAAATGATTTCTGTATTTGAGGATGAAAGAAAAAAAAAAAAGAAGACAATGGCATTTTTTGTGCGTGCATGTGTGCGTGTGCAGCCTCCCAATAGAAGCTGCATTTAAATAACTTAACCCGGCGTCAGCAGGTGGGATCGGATGAAATAAGGTAAAAATGCAGAGTGGAAAGATCCGACACTCCGCGTCTTTGATATTTAGTTGATAGGCTTTGGCATGACGCCCCGACGGTGTGAGCTGAGGACAAAAACAAGTGCCTCCGAGAGCGTCCAGCCATAAGAAAGGCCCCTGCATTTGCTCTTTCGCCTACATTATGTGCAGCGGGCAGGCTGGCTGCGGCATGCTGTGACATCTTTTTCATGAGTTAACTTAATTAAACGTATATCCGCCTTACATTGTTTTGCCCAGACAGACCTTTAACTTTAAAATAAAGGGCAGCTGCTTTCCAGGAAAAAAAAGTTTTCAATTTTCCAGGGGAAAAAAACAAATAATAATAATAATAATAATAATAATAATAATAATAATAATAATAATACATATTTTACCTAACTTAATTAAAGTATTTCTTCATTTTTCTAAGCCGCACAGGCCCTACAGGCTTCATGCAAGGCTGCATTTCTTCAGACCACGAGTCTTATGAATGTTAATTGCACCGTTTCCGAATCATAAATACTAACATAAATCATCGGACTATACAATATTATGCTCTACTTTTTTTTATGTCCCCTACGTGGTCTGCAGGAGTACATCCTCATCACAATAAATCACATCCCTGCTGCAGCTCACACGACTGGTTGCACGGACCACGCACTTTCCACAGCATAAGAGACCATTTCTTGGTATTAATTTTAATGTACTTAAAAGATGGAACTCCATGTTCGATGTCCATTTAGTAATCTATCATGACTTATAATGTACATCACGGTATATTAAAATCCGGCCTGGGCCATTGTAATTTCTGTGATAAGTCATTTAAATAAACGATGGCGGTGGGATTCGTTAGAAATGCAATAAAATGTGAATTATTATTATTATTATTATTATTATTATTATTATTATTATTATTATTATTATCATTATCATTATTCTGTAAAATAAAATTCCCATTTAAGAAATATTATTTCAGCTTTAATCTTAGGAATGACTTGTCGACTATTTATTTAATATGCAAGCATTTGACAAGCAGTCAAAATATTTAACAAGTGTTAAAACGTGCAGACACTCACTGTGATGCTAAAACATTTCATGGGGGAATCTCAGCCTTTCGCACACAAGAGTTTGCCAATTTTTCAGAGTGTTTGACATGTTGAAAATTCCAGATAAATTAAATCCCAAATGTTCGTGGTGAGTGACATTTTCTCCCTTATTTTAATTTAAAAGAATTATGTGCATTAAAAGTCGAATTTTAAGTAGAATTTCAATCTTTTTGAATTAATTTTGGGGTCATAATTTATTAATACTTCATAAGACCAAAATGTTTCTGACATTAATAAGACCAGAAAACAAAAGAAATCCAGCCAGCTTTTAACTTTTTAAAGGTACAGTGTCTGTAGTGTCATTGTAAAAAAAAAAATTACATGTATTTATGTCTAAAGTCTATAGCTTAACATTTTATCAGTTCAAAAAAATCTATTTATTCTTTTGAATAATGAAACATTTACTTTCATCAGTCACTTAAATTAGAAAAAGGACATTTTAAATATGTCCGCAATGCAACATTTTTTATTACATTCTGACCTTTAAATTCCCTGATGCTTGAGAGTTCAAACATAAGCTTTCCTTCCACCAAACCACATGTAAGTTTTGGTTGTTTTTTTTGTCCTCAACAGCACTGACTGCAGCAGAGTGGGCGCCTGAGCCCTCCAGTGTACACGTCTCTCTATGTGTCTGTGTCATAACCTCCATCAGGGTTTCATATTTCCCTCTTCCCTCATCTGTCCCAGCATGGTAGCCTTAATATGCATGTCTCCGTACCGACACGCTCTGACTAAATGGCCACATTTGCACATCTTTTTTGCAGCCTATGTCCAATCCCCTCGCTCCGTTAATGTGAGTTAATTTCTTCCTCCAAAATAATACTTTGGCAAATCATTCTTACAAAGTGCTACATCATTTATTGTGAGGACTTCGGTGAACTTCTTTGAAAAATTAATGCCTTTAATTTTGGTTGATGGCAACATCAGTGCAAGCTCTGTAAATTGCACTTTAATGAGATTTTGCTACAGGGGATAATCTGCAACTGACAGAAAAAACATCTTGAAAACATCTGTAGACCTATGATTTCACTCTGACGATCCGACCCCCCGTAAATCTCGGAGCTGAGGGATGAGCAGAAAAATGGTCACTTGATAAGTACAACTTTATGATCCAAACTGCTCAAAGTTAAACTATAAGAAGTAAACTTACAAGTACGTCTTATTGTTAGTCTGAATGGGCAAGTAGGACAGGAAGTACAGGATTTTTAATAAGATACTTATGGAAGGGGTCCAAAATAATATTCATTATCAACTTGTGTCCACTGTAACATGTTTAAATCAGCATAACTGACAAATCTTCAAGTTTTAAAACATCAGACACAGCAAGCTCTATGTGAACTTACTGAAAAAAAAATCATAAAAAGAACAAAAATTTACAGTCTGATGTGGAGATCAAAAGATTGTCCACGCTGATCAAGTACCAGAACAGCCGGCCAAGTTTTGCATCCGATGATGAAAAAAAAAATAAAACGAGACTTTCATGCAGATATTTAACATTTGATCATAAAACCAAATATGCAGTGCTTCCACCCTTGCAAACAGTCCAAACTGAGCCCATCTGAAGCGCTGCGTGTAGATTGCCTTCCTTGGGGTGTCTGGACAAAGTCCCATGGCCCAGTAACTCTTCCAAGGAGACAGATTTGGACACCATCCAGCAAAAGTATGGACCAGATCATCTGCAGCGCGAGCTAAGCCAAAGTCCCTCCAAATTAAAGCTGACACATTCAATCTCGTCAACACGGTATTTTTAATGTGTCTTTCTCACACTGTCACCTGATCTCTTTGCAGCACCATGTTAATCTCATCTCTTTTAAAGGTTGTTTTTTTTTCTCCCTCTCATTCTGCAGCTTTAACCCCACTGCTCTCCATTCACCGCAGAGAGGAGTGCCACTGAGAATCTGCCAGGTGAACTGTGAATGTCTCATTACTGTTTTACAGATGTGTCCAAAATGTCCACCTGGTCTGTATTTTCCTCATTCCCTCTTTATTTCCCCGTCTATGTTTTGTCTGCCTCTTGCTTGCTCTTGCTGTCATGGAAACAATAGCTTGCCTGAGCTAATTACAGAGCAGACAGCAAACTGCAAGGTGGGATGTGGTGAGGAATGCTTGTTCTCATAATGAATGCAAACGCCGGATTGGAGGCAAGTGATGGAGTCCCACCCTGTCTGATTTGGTCCCGCTCTCTGAAATTCCTGACATTTATTGGCCCATCCTTATTCAATCTGTAAAGAGCTTAATGTTTTCCATGTGCAACCTCACAGCCCTGCAGTGGAGGAAGACATGTTTCCAAATGTTTCATGGTGAGAGTTTGTCTCCTATGAAAGTGGTTCCTTCACTCAGTTTCCATGTCTACCTCAGATAACAAACAACATTACACCTATTGGAGTGCGCACCCCACCATGACAATTTGGAGATAGAAAAAATAGTCCCCACTGGAGGCTGAGGAGGGATTTTAGTTTTAAACTAAAGGTGTAACAATAAATGTTGTGTTCATGGTTACCTACTCCACTGCATCCATGTCTTTCACCTCTGTTTTCCCCCGCTTCTTTTTGCTTCTACTTTACTGTAACTATTAGAGCTACAACAACTATAAAATGAAGTGCCATCTAGTTTGATAACTGATTACACACATCCACACATCACCTTTACCTTTGGCAAACAGTAATCAAAAGTTTTTACAATTTTCTCACAATTTATGGACCAAACAACTAATCAAGTGATAAAGAAAATAATCTACAGATTGATCGATAGTGAAAACTAGAGTGCACTCAGTGGAGTGCGGATCCACGCAAGGCAGCAGATGGTGAAGCACCTACTGCAATACCACCACGACTGCCAGGTGAAACCAGCAGAGATCTACAAAGTCCTGCCAACATTAACATGACCTCTGCATACTTTGTCCCAAGATGAAACAAGATTTCAAACTGAGGCAGTTGTTGATCACTTGCAAACCCTAGCAGCCAGTTAAGAAGAATTAGCAGTCAGCTGTCAGTGGACATATAAAACAGAGCAGTCAAAAAATAAAATTACTGCTTCAAACTCGTCCAACCAGTCAAGCTGCAGCAAATCCATGTCTGTCCAGATTCATATAATGTATGTAATGAAAACTCTGTAACTCTGAAGGAATTCAATAACAAGGTATTAAGTGTAGCTTTTGGCAAAATGGAAGTTAGCAGTATGTTGACATGTCTGATTCCAATGAATCATTTCCAGTGAGAAACATGCTGTTTTCACCATGAGGCTATTTTTACAGATGACTGATAGAGAACTAAAGATGGTGATGGATGTCAGATTGGATAGGAAATGTCATATTTAATTTTGTCACTGAGGTTCACCATGACCTTGGCGTTTGACCACCAAAATTTAATCAGTTTATCTTTGAGTCCAAGTGAACATTTGTTTCAAGTTTGAAGAAATCCCCTCAAGGCATCCTTGAGATATTGCATTCAAAAGAATGGGATGACCTGAAAACCAAATGTCTCTGGCTATAAAAACAATAAGGCATATTCGTCATAATGATTTTCAGGGTTTTTCAAGATTTGTGAATCACAGAGGTCCTTCAACATGCAGTCATGAATCTGCACAACGCTCATTATTAATAAGCTGTGGACAAGCTGTAGGTCCAGTGACTGATCGATCACTCACTCACTGAGGTGATCACATTAGTTTACATTGGTAGCATTTTATAGCATAGCATTTATTAAATTGAGGTGATTGTTACAAGACTCACAGACACTGCTATCTAGCAGTCGGGAATGTAAACACAACACAAAATGAACCACCATCACAAATCTTTACATGTATCACAATATCATGATACAGTGTTTTGAGAATTGGCAGTATCACAAAACCGCAATACTCAAGTGTATCAATATTTTCTTATACTCCTAGTCCCCATGCTGGAGGCTGAGGAGAGATTTTAAAGTCGTATTAAACTAGAGGTGTCACAGTAAATGTTGTGTTCATGGTTTTACACTCCACTGCAGCCATCCCTTTCACTTCTGTTTTCCCCAACTTCTTTTTTCCCCAAGAGTGACACAATTAAATCAGCTCCAGTGATTGGTGCTGTGGTCAGTGCCAAGTTGGGATCACGCTCTCAGCACGGTTCTGGGTCTTCTGCGGCTCGAGCAGACAACTCTTGTCTGGTTGGTGGCCGAGCCGCGCTGTCGGGATGGCAGCACCTGTCAGAGCCGGGCGCATCATGCCAGCATCGCGCTAGGAGATCCTGAACCCAAAAGAAATGACGGCCTTGTGCTGCATAAATGTGGCATCTGACGCCTCAACCAGAAATACACTGGGCTCGGCCGCTGAGAGCAAACACAGTGGAGTGTGTGTTGCTGTGTGATTGCATGCTGCCCGTGTTGTGCAAGTTGGTCTTGGTCTCTTGCTTTCCCCTCTCTGTCTCTCTCCATCTCTCGCATGATTTCCCTGACTCGGGCTCCCCAGGGGTTAGTCATCTTGGTCATCAGCTCCACTCGCAGGTCAATTGTAGCAGCAAGTGGTCGGCCAAACAATGCAGAAAAAAAAAATTGTTATAGCCATGATCCACCGCCGTGCTTGTATCACCAGCGCATGACAAGATCAGAGCAGAAAGCTGGCCATAAACAAGGCAATGAGTGGTGTGAGAGATTTGCTCAAGCACTTAAAATGGATGAAGGGAATATGTTAAAAGATGGAGACACAGAAACCGGTTATATGTATTTGCATCTTGTGAATCTTTGAGTGACTCAGGCAGGCTTTTTTCCTGCTGATCTCCAGTAGGGGAAACAGTCCTGCCGGGGCAAATTAACTGGAGAGCCTTTGCACACAGGCCCCATAGACTAATGAAGAGGCCCAGAGGATATTTGCAGGGTCACACAAAGGAGGTGGTGGTATAGATGCTGAATGAAAATTGGGTATTAAGCAGGATGCCATGGGTAGCTTCAAACTACTGCAGGCCTTGCTTCTAGGGGACCATCACTGGAAAGAGGATTGCCATCCTATCTTTTATTTATTAAATTTCTTTCAAGAAATGAGATGATTATTCACAGAATATCTGCATGTTTAGCAGAGAAACTGTCATCATTTCTCTTACCCTGCAGACCCACAAAAAGAAAAATTAACATTTATTCAGGGCCACGGGACTTTTATTGGCTCCATATGCAGGCAGCAAACCCACAGGAAATTTCAATTTGAAGCCACTTAACTTCAACACTATTGCAGTCGTCTCCAACAATGAGGCATTTAGGTTTTAAGTATTAAAAAGGAATCCCAGAATGCCTGTGTCAAACACTGTATACTAGTCAAGTGCAGTGGCCAAGAGGCATCACTGCGGACGCTGGCGTCCACTAATGCTTTACAGCACCACTAGTTACAAAGGGATTCCAACTGTTTGCCCAATATGAGGTAAAATGAAATTAATATCACTGACCATACATTTTGTGCTAAGTCCCACAAGCTATTGTGATTCAGAAACCTGTGGTGTAATATTACAGCAGTTGGTGAATTACTGTTGAGTATTTAAGGATTATAATAATATTAAAATCACATTCTTTTTATTTCTTTTTCATCTACTCAATCTACTAATAGCACAATCAAGGCTTAATACAATAGAATTTTTGGTAAATAATCATCAGTATTGTGGATAAAATGGTGACGTGTGTAAAGGCAAATAACAACAGCCAGAACATTCTGGTAATTTTAAGAAACTGATATCACTTTACTGTAATGCAGCCAGGAAAAGACAACACCTTTGCCATATCAAAATATAAAAATATCTAAAATGTAGTCTCATATCAAGATATCAGCATTTATTGATCTATTGCCCAGTCAAGGTGGAAGAGGAAATCGATTCTCTTATGTATTGTGATTCTTTTCTTTACAATTCCTGAATATTTGTTTTATTTTATAAATACTAGTGATTACTCTGTTAGCTTGATGCTAACACATAATGGGAATTACCCAAAAAAAGCTTTTAGCATCACGATTGCAGTAATATTATCTTTACAAACAATACATCTGTCGAAACAAGCATCAACTACTCTGGCTTCAACACTCCACACTGACCAGCTACAGCAACCTCAAAGGGTCAAAACTCAAACTAAATCTCCAGGGGTGGATCCACTCAAGGTTTCTGCTTGTTTAAAGTAAGTGTTTCTTGAGGTTGTCTCAGTGCTTGCTCTTGGTGGAAACCACTGAGTTTATAAAGAGTACGGTCTAGACCTGCTCTATATGAAAAGTGCCCTAAGATAACTATGTTATGACTTGCTGCTATACAAATAAAATAAAACAGAAGTAAAGTAATATTGAATTGCTGTACTTGCAGAATCACAATACTAAAGAATTACATTACATAGTGAATTGGCACCCAAGTATCGAGTATAGTACCCATTGTCCTAAGCACAATCAGCTACATGTCCTTTGAGCTGCACTATTCTTTGGTTTTCAACATGAATATGCTGTGTAGTCATTTTCCAGTGGAGATATTATTCAATTGTTCATCAGATTTTGGATCTCTGTTTTTTTTTTTTTTTTTTTTGCTCAGCCAAAGAAGAAGCTGCAATTAGAGAATCTAACTATCCGTTTACTTGATGAATTCTATTCCACTGTGTTGTCTGATAAATAAGGAAATACGTCAACGCTTGCACTATGTATAGTAATTAAAGTGAAAAATACTGTCACAATGTAAATCCTTAATTGGACTCCCAGAGAGATATTGAAAATTTGTCTTTAATAATAGGTGATGACTGGGGACAGAAAAACAAAGCGTGCTGAAATGTGGCCCTGCAAGTTCAATTAATCACAACATAGAAAACAACCAATTTAGCATGGCTCATTCAGGGAATCACCAGGCCCAGGTAATGCACTTTTAATCATCTCACTTCAGCACCTCAGCACAACGGTAAAGTAGAGAGAAGCCTCACTCTCTGGGAGGATAATGTTTCTCTGAGTGTTGCAAAATGTTCCATTATAATAGGACACTATTAATAAGGAGTCGGTAAGAGGTCTGCCATCTTTGGACTACACGCGCAACATTTGTGCTAGTTAGTGTCATGGCTGCCTTAAAATTTTAAGTTGACTGAATTTGAAAAGTCGAGGTGCAACAAAAAAAACCTTTCTATTCAAATAAGCGTGATATTAATTCAGTTGTACTTTCATTAAGATGTTAAATTGAACCAACAACTCTTCAGTCACACTGATAAACATTACAAACAAATCTGATTTCCTTTTACATTTTCTCCTTTTCAAGAGCTAGTTCTTCATTTAACACACAAACACACCAAAACAAAACCAAAAAAAAAACTGTTGGAGCTTCTTTGATCCAGCATCGGCACAAAGTTAAGTTTTGTAAGGAGTAGGGAGTGAATTCAGTACTAACCTTCATCATTTTTTGCAGTGTTTTCATTATTGTGAAAACAAACAACCATGAACTTAAAGTGAACTTTTCTTTAATTTACAAAAAAAAAGCGGGGTCTCAGGAGAGTTTTACTGTCCAAACAATGCATGCTGGGAAGTCTGCTAATATGCTACACTGAAAACAGAGAGTGTTGGACTTAACTTAAGAAACGTACTTCAATTGGTAACATACAAATTAATTAAGTTTTTGCAAATCAAGTTAACAAGTTACGTGTGTGCAGATGTACTTAATCTGATTGCTTTCAAATCAACAGTTTGCATTAATGCAACCTAAATTTAAGGTGAATCAACTTAAAAGTTTACAATTTTCCAACTCAATCATTTGCTTTACCCAAAAGTAAAATACTGCTTCTTACAGCCTTACAGTGTGGTTACAGGGAAAGTAGTTTTTATATAGTAACCTCAGTGTGTTTGTTAAATATAATGAATGCAATTGCTAATGTTAGCACGACTTAACGTTAGCTTCTTCTGATATAATATATTATTTGATCACACATTATAAGTTTATCTTGCATTAGACTTAATCTTCTTTCCAAAGTCACCAAGAGAAAATGGCTCCTCAACAGCAAGGGAAAACATCTGGAAAAGACGTGGACTGATGTGCTTTTACTCACACAAGAACAACAGGTTAAGGGAATGGGATGTAATTCCAAGTTGTTATAATCCATAAAAGTGGCATCACTAAAGCAGAAACCTAGTTGATTGAACTCTGTACATTACATTCATTCAACACATTATTTTAAGTCAAAAGGCTTCGAGTTAAAAGACCTCATGTTTACTTAGTTCTGTTTTCTAAAATTTAATATTATAGGTGTTAAGTTTAATTAACTTGATAAATAAAACTTTTATATTTAGGTTAACGAGAAACAATTAGTTGATTCCTCTAAATTCCTGTCTGATTCTTTTTTACAGTGTATGCAGCTAAAAAAAAAAAATGCTGGTGAGCTGCTCATCTAAAGACTGCGAATACCTCCAGTAAAATGTGTGTCAGTGAGTCCATAAACTGTGGGCTAAGTATGTGGTCAGGACCTTATTAGTGGGGGTCAATCAAATCATATGTGTGAATTGACCTGGCTTACATTCCACTTGCTTCTGACAAGTTCAAGCTCTGCACTTGGTAAAACAATCTCGCATCAAAGATAAAAGTTTTCTGGTGTTTACTATTCTCTCATTAACAACGCTCCCAGCCATCTGTGAAGTGCCGCAAACACACCTGCTTCACCCTGGGCTTGTAATGGCTTTTCTCAATGTGCATGTGGGTCTCCAACTATCTCAAGGAGAGGGGGGCTGTTATAGACCTGTCATTCCAGGATCATCAACCAGACGCACAGCACCTTGTATTCCACTCGCATAATTATGGATATTGTAAAGCATTCAAAATGATCAATTTAGCCGGCTCTGTCACCGGAGGAGTTATTAAGCCACTTTGTGTTGATTTCAATGTTCATAATGTGGTGTTTTAAAGCACACCCGACTGCGTGAATTTGGAGCTCTGTTGCAGAGCGTGGACTTGTGCAGCTTGAGGCAGAAGCATATTTGTGAGTGGAGTCATTTTAAGCAATATCCATTTCGTTTGGGTTGAGGCCAAAATCAACAAAATCTCTAAAAACCTTCCCATGCTGCCATCCACAATTGTCACTATATTCAGATTCTTCTCCTCATCACACAAACCCATTGATGCCAAAATGAGAATGAGCTCAGAAAAGATTTTTGTTCATTATTAATGAAATTGGATGGTCCTCAAGGGGTGTAAACCTTACGGGGCTGATGCAGTTGTTAAAAAGACACAGTGACTCATTTTGAATTTGAGATCCTAACGACGTTGCCAGCTTTGAAGTCTCGCACATCAAACTGAAATGTCTCAAGAAAACAGAAGCAGTGAACCGCATCAGGAGCTGAGATGAATGAACTCCTGAATTCCTGAATCATTTTTTTATTCCTGAATTGATTTGATTAGTATCAGTCATTCTTATCAATTGGGACAAAACCATATTTGGAGGGGTTTTTGATTTTTATAGTTTAAAAGATCAGACTCTTGGCTATTAAATCTTGTAACAGGCTGTTTTTGGTTTTTTTTTGTTAAATGTAGACATCAACTGTGTCGGTATTATTTCTTTTACATTTTTTGTGGTTGGACTTGATTTGTCCCAATTCTCAAGAATGAGTGATATATGCAGTGGTGCTGAGTCATTTTAGGGCGTCATCTTGGGCCTTGAGAAACATTGACTGACTTTTCTGACCATTTTCTGACACTTGATAGACCAAACAACTAATTGAATAATCAAGAAAATAATCGACAGATTAACTGGCAATGAAAGTAACTGTTACAGCTTTACAGTAAAGCAATGATGCTGCTGAAATAAAATTCAGAAAGACTGACTGACTTGTGGTGTGCGTTATTTTCATGAGATACAGTCTATGATTCAACTTTTCCCCATTGTCTAGTTGTTAAGCCACTTTGTGTTGATTTGACAATGAACTAAGAAAATGTTGTTGTTCATCATTAATGTATTTGGATGATCCTCAAGGGGTGTAAACCTTGCAGAGCTGATGCAGCTGTTAAAAACACACAATGACTCATTTTGAAATAACGTTGCCAGCTTTGAAGTCTCGCACTTCAAACTGAAATGCCTCACGAAACAAGAAGCAGTGAACCACATCAGGTGCTGAGATGAATGAACTCCGGCAAATGAACTTTGGCAAGACCCCACTGGATCCTTTGAACTTGCTATAGGGTCTGTTTCTGCTCTGTCAGGGGAGGGTGCAGTGTTGTGGTCACTCTGTGGTATGGTCATCAGGCTCTGGCCCCTCCGCTCCTCTCTGCCAATGTATCTGTTTCCAAATGGGACTGACACAGGCCTGAGACGTACCCTGCTGAGGTCCTCTGAAACCAGAGACCCTTGAAGTGGACGTCTGCCTGTGTCCAGTCTGCTCCCAGGAACCCCTTCAGATCCAAGGACTCCAAATGTGGCCTGCTGCATGAAGACATTTTGGACACAGCCTGGTCGGACGGTTAGGTCCCTGCCCCCGACGCCTCGGCCCTCTGCACACCACCACCAGCTCGACCAAGCTAACCACCAGCAGACCAGGGAGCAGACCACCCTGGGCTGGTCAGCAACCCCTGCTTACACCTGCCATAAAACTTAAAAGCTACAGTCTCATCCCCCGGCTTTGAAGTGTTCAAAGCATAGCTTAGTGACCTTTGATGCGACTTTGGCCGCAACACATGTTTTGCACCCATGTATAAACGCAGGCCTCTCAGTAGACAAGGCGGGATTGTTTACCTACATGTGCAAAACGTAAGGGCCAATGCATGGCAGCCATGCATGGAGCCTCTATTCCCACACGTCAAGTTCCCCGCGGTGGGAAACTGACATAAGTCGAGCCGGACACTGCTTTGAGCTAACATATTCAGCCACCATGTGTTCAACATTACTTAAACCACTTTCTCTGTGCCCTCGCACTGACCACAAGGCCACAGTCTGTCCTGGATATGGATAGAGGCAGCAGTTGGGCCTCTTGCCTTTGATATAATACTAGATGTCCAGAGGTGAAAACTAAAAAACAAACATTAACTCAGTGGCAGACTGTAACTTAGTACTTAACTTAAGTAGAATTTTACTTGTATTTAACTTGAGTATTTCCATTCTATGTTACTTCACAGGCCTCCTTAGCCTACAACACATTCCAGAAGAAGATACTGTAGTTTTTATTCCACTCTGCTTTATATAACATTTATAGTTAGTAGTTACTTTTTATTTGAAAAAACACGATAGGCTTCTATGATATGATGCAGTGCTATATCAGCGTTTGAAATCAAGGATGTCCCCTTGTCCTGGGGACATTAAAAATAGCCAATGGGACACAAAGATACAGTGTCTGGGATGATTCTGGGATAGTAAAACACATAACAGAGACAAACAGAATATATTCAGTTTCAACTGTTAGGTGTTCAAGTTCAAAAAACGTGAGCTGGCACTGGCACAAGTTCTTGACTACACCACACATGCACCTAAACACCGTCCTGATTAAATTATTTGATTTAATTTTTCATGTAAATGTAAGTGCAGAATCAACAGGCAGAGGCTGCATTGGAGTAAAGTGATGTAATTTTCTGAACTTTCATCTCATCGTGTAAATTAAAAAAAAGTAAGAAAAAGTATTAAAAGTTTTGTTTCTGTGCCAAAAAAGCAGGTCTTGTACTGAAAATTGAGACACTTGTACTGTATTTTTTGTGTAAATGTGTAAATTTATACTTTAACATAACTTAATTTAAGTGGAAGATATTGTGCTTTTAACTTGATACATGCACAAGACGTTAATAGTTACTTTATACTGTAGATTAAAACAGTGCAATAAATATGATAAGCTCATGAATGCATTGCTTTTGACTGAACTTTAATACTGAATGGTATAAAAAGTAGCAGTAGCTTATCTTGGGTCAGGAATCATGTTGCAAAATGAGTTCCTTTCCTTTTAAATTTTAATGCAAATTGTGCTGCTAATAATTCTGTCCTTTAACTTAAGTAAAAGTTTGTATGCAAGACTTTATCATGTAATTGAGCTTTTTTATCCAAGCTTTTTTCCTTCATCATTGCAGTGCTGCTTTTCATAATTAAAGGATCTGAACTCTTTTCCCAGCACTGTGCATATCATTTTCAGGGTTCAGATCACAGTAAATGCATGTAAATTATGTAAAACTGCGTGTTTCACTTAGATGAAATGCAGCACGCTTTGTTCCGCTGAGTTCTGTAAGTATGGGTGTTTTAGGTCCAAGCAAGTGTGATGAGTTATTGGCGTCTGCTGGCATCTTAAACTTGTACACACAGTTACAACTGTAATCATGTTTACTCTGCAATATGTCAGGGATTATATTTTAACCCTCTTCCTCTCACACAGATAGCGTTGCAGCATTCACTGTACATTATAAATAGCTGGCTGTTTTACAAGGCATTAAATATTTGACAGAACAGTAAGCTCATAATTACATGAGACCACGGCTGTGTATAAATGTCAAACAAAGCAGGCTGATATATAGCTGGCCATGGGGTTTACATGCTTCACATGCTAGTGTCTGAATGACAAGGCTCAAGATGATGTAATTATAACACGAGAGGCTTTATAAGAGCGTGAACCGTCACAGTATGCACACAGAGTTAAAATAGCACACGCTCGAGTCTGGAATAACCTGCCAGCACAACATAGGCTCCCCTTTATTTACACAACGTGTGTGAGACCCGCTGTGCATGTAGAGTAAGTACACCAACAATGAATCTCAATTACAGTGCACATAGAGTAAGTTGAAACATAATCAGGCAGTAAATGCTTTCTGATTTTGCTGTTCCATCGCCTGCACCAATCAGCGAGCCGCCTGTGCCTGATGTCAGTGGAGCCAGAGGAGCTGGCCTTTTCGCTAACTATAGACTGAGAAATCCCGAGCGTGTTTCTTTAGGCCTCGGGGCTGTGCGGCCCACACAAATGTTGATGAGGATGAAACGGCGTGACTGCGTGATGTCTCCTGCACTGTGACCTATGGAATGTGCCTTCAAAGAGGATTCTCAGGCTGCGTGAACCTCTCAGAGGATTTCAGTCTCGTTGTCACTGTTTTAAACCAGCATTTATTCACTTTGGGCATGACATAGTACAATATGCAGAGGTGGCAAAAGTACACACAGTCTGCACTCAAGTAGAAGTAAAATGTAGAAGTACTGATTAAACTTCTTTACTCAAGTGAAAGTGAAAAAGTACAGGCTCTGACGTGTACTCAAAGTACATTTCTATTGGCTGTTTCTGTGCAACATTAACTGAACCTCACCTTTACTGCTTCGTCATTATTGTCTTGTTTCGGTTTTTACATTGTTTTTGTCTTGTTACATCTTTTTTCATTGTTTACATCTTGCTATGTCGTTTCTGTCATTTTCGTGTTGTGTTGTTTTGTCTTCTTATGTCTTTTATGGCACTTCTGTCTACATTATTTTCGTCTTCTTACATTTTTCATGTTGTTGTCATCTTGTTAAGTCTTTTCTGTCTTGCATCGTTTTGTCTTGTTACATCTTTTACATTGGTTTGGTCTTGTTCCGTCTGTTACATTGTTTTCATCTTGTTAGGTCTTTTCAGTCTGTTTTTCCTTGTATTGATTTGTCTTGTTATAGCTTTTATGTCGTTTTTATCTATTTATGTCTGTCATGTGCGATTTGCACTGATGGATACGACGAGGAATCTTCTTTTCTGTGTTACTGTCTCATTCATTTAAGTTGAAATCAGTAGGGAAGATGGTGGAAATTGTGCAAAATAAAAACAATAAATAATTCCCTTCAAATTTAAAACTAAAGTAACAAGTCTGTTTTGAAAATGTAAGGATAAGAAAGTACAGATATCTGTGTCAAATAGAGGGAATAAGAGTAAAAAGTTGCCAGAAAAATTAATACTCAAGTAAAGTACAGATACCTGAGAAGTCTACTTATATACACTAACAAGTATATGTACTTATTCTCTGAAGTGGGGAGTAACTATGAAATGTCATACCTGGTCTGTGCTGCTTTTGTTGGCACAAGGAGCCAGCTGCTTGAATCCAAAGTCAACCCTGTCCCTTTACTGTCACCAGTCATGGAGCCCAAGGCCTGAAAAGAAGCAGTGATTTCAACTACTCATTTACAAAAAGTTGTATATTTTCACACAGTGGATGCACAAGTCAGATCAACACGACTGTACTGTTCCTCGGCCCAGAAAGCAGGCACATGGCGGGTATACATGCAGCACATGAGACAGCAACAGCAACATTAAAACAGTATGAGCGAGAAGCTGTCAAGTGCGGCTGTCAACACCTCTATTTCAGCAGACATGACAGGCCCCTTTAAACCTTGATGGATATAAATCAGGAGGCCATTTTGAAACAACAGGGTCATATTCAATCCTTGTTGAAAGTGTGTGTGTGTCCACATAAACCCTGCCAGCATGGGATCCCGGAGGGCACGCATACTGGCCTGGCCTCCCGTTCCCATCTCTGCCACGCAACAGTTTCATATCTCATTCTTCTAATTTTAGCTAATAATCCCTCATTACTGATAATTAAAATGGTTTGCATTTAAACTAATCTGTGCTGCTCCGGCTTAACTTTGAGGAATGGGAGTTTTTTGGCATATGCAATATTCTACATACCCTTTTTATGGTATTTTACACCTATTTAAGATTGTATTTTACATATTTTATATTTTTTCTTATAGTTGTATGCATTTATTATTGTGTTTCTGGTATAGTACTGTACAGTACTGTTTTGTATTGTATTATATTTTGTACTGTAAAGTTTTGCACTGTACTTTATTGTTTATTTCAAATTACAATGATTGCCATGAGTAGCTTGTTGTCCTCACCAAATTTCACCCTCAGGTACAATGAAGTATTTCTTGTCTTGTCTTACTGGAGGATCTAGACACAGAATTCTGAGTGACGATAAGAAAAGGAAGACGTCACTTTATAGCTCAGTCAGAAAATGTTATTTGGGGCCTTAAATAACTTAAAACAGCTTAGATTTGTGACTCTTGTTGCATTAAATATACAGAAACATACAGATGACCCTAGAGGTGGTCAGTATATTGATATTAGATTGATTAGAGCAGCAGTGATTACTCAATTAATTAATTGAATTATTTTTTAAGGAAAAAAAATCTCTGACTCCACCTTCTTAAATGTGTGTTTTTTCTGGTGTCCTTTGTTATCTATGAAAATAAACTGAATATCTTTGGGTTGTGGAGAAAACACGACATTTGAGGACGTCATCTTGGACTCTGAGAAACTCTGACAACATCTTTCACCATTTTCTGACATTTTATAAAGCAATCAAGTAATTTAATTGAGAAAATAATTGATGATAAAAGAAAATTCATCGGTCGCAGCACTAATATTGACACTAAGAGACTAAGTGTTGTCTTTTGAATATCAGTGTATCATGATATGGCATAAGTGTCTTCTTTCCTGGTCTTAAAGGCAGTAATGTGATGTAATTTTCTGAACTTACCAGACTCTTATAGCTGCTCTATTATTTGTCATCACCCACTTAGATTACTGACGATTATTTATCAAAAATCTCATGATATTTGGTAAAAAAAAACAACAAAAAAAAAAACCTTCATATTTTGATTTTGTCCATTTGACCCAGCCCTACCATATGGTAAAAATATGTTGTTGTTGTTTCACATTAGTAATTAAATGGTAGCTGAGTTTATGTGATCTGCAGCGTAAAATTATATCCTGTGTATCTATACCAGGTTAAATAGGTGAGCAGCTTCTTTTCTGTGTGTTAAAAGATGAGTTTACTCAGTTAAAGTGGGTTTATCAAGCGTTATATTATGATATAGCATAAGTGTAACTGCCTTTTCCTGGTTTTAAAAGCTGCATTAAAGTCAAGTGATGTAATTTTCTGAACTTACCTGACTGTTCTGGCTGTTCTATTATTTACACATACCCACTTAGCCATTACATCCACATTGCAGATGATTAATTATTTTTTTAAAAAAGCATCAGCAGTCATCACAATATTGTATTGTGGTATTTGGTCATAAATATTGTCATATTTTAATTGTGTCCACGGTGTCCAGCCCTGTGAAAAACATACTAGGAAAACAATCTTTTTTATGACATTAGGCAGTGATAATTAAGTGGTGACAAATGTGCGGCATAAAATAAAACCCTGTGTATCTACGCCAGGCTAAATAGGTGAGCAAACTCTTTTCTGCTTACTCAAAGGTGAGTAAACTCAGTTTAAGTGGGTTTATCCATCCACTCCATCCTCTAGTTAGGAAGGGAAATCAAGCACAACAACAAAACTTCCGCTCTTTCTCTAAATCTTCCGACCCTCTTTCACAAATGTCCAGCCCCTCCATTCCTTTCACTCCAATGGGACTCTACGGAGAGCCTTTGTACTCGGGCAGATCAGGCTGTGTCCACTACTCCCACTCCTTTCAATAGAGAGTAAGAGGACTGCTAAGGGCTGGAACGACAGTGTTACCCATGCAAGCAGAACATCCCTCTCTTTTTGTGCAGTGGGTTGGTGAGGGGGCAGCGGGGAAGGATGCGGTCAGTCTGCTCCGGGATAATAGAGGGCTGGGCAGCTGCCTTTGGCACAACAAAGGGACTAGTCTCCTGTTAGTCCTGTTTACTTTAGTGTTGTTTCTATGCCGCCTGCGTGTCAGGGTACCTGAAAGGGCGGATGGATAAAAATGTGCGTAGGCCGCCTTACAATTGAGACATTTCAGCCATCAGCTTCCCGGCTCCTGTCGAGTTTGTTGTGGGCAGAAAAATAGTTTAAACGACTTTATTTCTATTCTAGGTGTGCCGAGGTTATTTTAAAACTACATTTTGAACAAATAAATTTTTTAAAACACCTAAATTTATGAAATAATACAGCGTTTTAATCCGTGCAGTCATTAATGTTTAACTCTTGATTCGTTAATTTGCGTTGATTTACGCTTAGTTAAAACTGTCGTGCGTAAATCTGGAAGTCTGGGTTTGGTTCTCTCAAAGGAAATATTGTCTTATTTTTTTTCTGAAAGCATTTTTCAGTCCCTGCCAAAAACTATGGTTGGTCAAGATTTTCTGATGCAAAAAATAAGCATTAACGTTGGTCCAAAGTGCTTTTAAGGACACTTTCAGTGCCACGGGCTGCAGAAAATGGGTCTCCAAAATCTTGCCAACACTTAAAAGTCAACATCGTCCATCTTTTCTTCACGCAAAAAGCCTTCTTGAGCCGAGCCTTTGATCCTTTTGATTCGCCCCCTCCCCTTTTCCTACGCCAGATCTGTTATGCGCTAAAATTCTTTAGTTTTCCATAGAAACGTGTCCTTTCCGCGGGGATATTGATGTTTTTTTCCTCGCAGGGGTTATGATATGGTGAATCAGAATTTCAAAGCCGGGGACAATACTTGCATTCATGCTTGTTTCTTTTTTTCTTTTTTGTGTGCCTTTGTCGGGTTTTTTGTCTCCTTGTTCAAATCCTCATTTCTCAAATGAATACAAATATTTATTCTGTGAATGTCTGCGCTCCAGTCACTTCGGATGCTTTTCAACTATTAAAGTCTTTGTTGGAGCAGCAGGTTGCAACGCCAAGACGCTCTCCAATGTGTGGACGCAGAGACATGTCTCCTCTCTGTGTCCGTCTCTTACATCCACCCTCTCACACACAAGTTTAGACTTAACCCACCCTTTTATTATTTAGTCCTACTTTAAGCACCTCACTTCATGGCAACATCTCTGAATTTATTACTAAATCACCAAATGTTTTACAGTCTGATATAATAGGCCTGATATTGGCCTGGAGCAGCAATATTGATCCATATCTGTATCAGTGTATATATTGACGTTTTTTAACACAACATAATGTAGATTGTGTCTGGATTTTTGTTTGTTTGTTTGTTGTTTGTCTCCTAATTAAAGTTGTTCTGTTTTTCTAATTTATACATATTTAAAATTATTAAAACTACCAGTGAAAAGTTTACCAATGTCCTGATGAGATTTTGGATTTTCACTGCAAAATTTAGTGAAATCAACTAATCTTAATTTCATGTAAATATAGTCATTTCTTAAGAAAAAAAAGTCAATTCTCTGATTTCATCTTTTCAAATGTGAACCTTTCTCATCCTTTATGACAGTAAACTGAATATTTTTGGGTTGTGGACAAAACAAGACGTGACCTTGGGCTTTAGGAAAGACTCATCAACATTTTCCACTTTTTTCTGACATTTTATGTACCAAACAACTAACTGATTATAGATCAGTTGATTAATCAATCATGAAAATGATCATTAGTTGCAGCCCGAGTATTATGGAGATTTTTTACTTCATTGTACAAAATAAATCACAGGAATGTAGTGTAATCAACTAATCACTTCTTGTTAACCTAACATAAATATAAAAGTTTTATTACTTTAAGTTAATTTAACCTAGGATTTCTGGCATTTATTTTCAGAACACTGAAGAACTCACGAACATGAGTTCTTCTAACTTGAAGTCTTTTGACTTGAAATGATGAATTGAATGAATGTACTGTGCAGAGTTCAATCAACTCATTAAATTACACTTCTACAGAAACATGATCAGCTTATTAACAGACTTGAGGGTTAAAACTCTCCCGAAACACTTCTTTGTTATAGTTATAGTCATAAACCTGCTGTGTGTCTCTAGTACATTTTAAGTTAAGTCATGTTTGTTTGTTTTCACAATAATGAAAAATTGCAAAAAATGAGGAAGGTTAGTACTGAGATTAGTCTGAAGCTCCAACAGAAGCAGCTGCAGCTGTAAGCTCTTCGTGTTAAATGAAGAGATGACTCTGAACTGAGAAAATGTTTAAGGAAATCAAATTTGTTTATAATATTTGTCAGGGTGAAGAGTTGTTGTTTCAGCTTAGAATCTTAAGCTTATTGAACATGTTGCTTGAATACAAATGAATTAATAACAAGTATTTGACCAGAAGGGTTAATTTGTTTGGAAACATTAAAAAATTACCTCAAATTACAGTGTATAGATAGAGAATACTGGCCAATATATCGATGTTGGATTTTTTTCCGCATCTGCCACCAAAATCTCTCCTTTTTAGAAAAATGATAAAATCTACAATGTCACATTTGGACTCACTCATGCCCTGTTGTCGCCCATGTTTAGCAAATAACCCCCCTGACATGGGTCACAGATGCTAACTGGAAGAATACTGCAGAGAAACCGACTTGGCCACAGCTAAAAGCTTCAAATTCCTCCAGTTGGGGTATTAAATCGACACCCAGGCCTTTCTCAGCCTCTCCTCCCTCTCCTTTCTGCGGGCTGACATGTCTGATAGACCACGCTTTTCTCTCGGCATTGTCGCCCTGTCATCTCAACAATGTACATCTTCGGGACACCAATTTCAGAGGCCTTTGATCTGCAGACCGAAAGGAACAAAGTTATGGAGAGAAGGAGATGATAGAGGAGGATTTTTTCTTTCTCTACGCCCCCACAGTCTCAGTTTGAAAAAGCAGAAAGACAGAAATTGATTATCAGTACAACCCATAAAGAACAATACTCTCTCCACTGTCATCTCCCATGAAAAATAACTATAATAATTTTTAATAAGCAGCCCACATGCTACATTTATTAAATTCTTCAAGCAGCTACTGTATGAGCAAAGAAACATGCCACCAAAGTTCTGCAGGAGATACACAATTGAATGCAACAGCATGAATTCTCTGCAGAGATTCCAACCACTACATCTACTGTTTCCATCTTCTTAAGGAGGTACAACAGACTATAGCCTGTAATTATTGTGCAAAGAGGGAAAATAGAGTGAAAATATAACTGAGAAATTGTGAGCAGTGACTCAATTTGCAGGTCTTTCTGCAGGCTAAATGATAGGCATATGAAATTCCACACATTCCCTTTGTGCCCTGAAGGCCGTCAAGAGTCTACATTTCAAAATCTGCCCTAAACATTAATTATGATATTCTGGCAAGTCTCGCGGGAGCTTTAACATTTGACACAGTCTGGGTTATCCTTGTTTTCACCTTCTGATCTCCACCTCTGAGCCACACTGTAGTAAGAACACAGTGCAGGAGTGAACGCCGCAAAGGGTGCAATAGCTCCTCTTTGGGGTAACAACTCATATCCCCTGAAATGTGTTCGAGGGCTGCTGTTGCAGAACTCAAGTACTGTATGTATTAGTAACAGTTTACTGGTGCCAAAACATTCCCAGTTCACCCTTTGAAGGCACCACACCAGTGACAGAGAGTTAAGATAACACTCTGTACATTTATTAGAGCAGAAGTTGATTAAACTAAGTGGCAAGTGACAGTACATGCCCACAAAGTTGGAAAACTAGACGTTTTAGCGACAACTAGTAGTCGATTAATCGATTAGTTAAGTGTTAAATTCAAAAGCCAACTATTTTGACAGTCAGTTAATCATTGTAAATCATATTTTAAGAAAAAAAAAGTCAAAAATCTCTGACAGTAAACTGAATATCCTTTAGGGCGACAGATACTGGATCTTTGGGCCCGATGCCAATAAGGATATTAGGCAGTAAAAACCTTCAGATATTGGTATATTATATTATGATACTGATATATGTTGCATAATGGTTAACTTTTTGTTTTTTATTAACATATTGCTTCTTTTTCATTGTAATGTGTTGATTTTTAAAAATCTTTTTAAAAATCTTTTTAACTGACTGAGCAATTTTACTGTGTATCTTTGTTTTGATGGTCTTAGTGTTGCATTTATGTGCCTTATGTTTTATGTATGCATCCTACAGCCGCACCAGTTGCCCCACTGGGGACAAATAAACTTCTTGAATAATCAGCCGATATTGCAGTAGTCCCTCAAATGCTCATTAAACACTTGTGACAATGCTATGTAATGGAGGCAGGACATTTTACAGTCTAACAATACACTGTTGTTGTATTTATGATTTTCAAAGTAAGGAAATAAAATTAATTCAAAATAACTAAAAACAGTGTACATTATGTTCTGTCAAAAACAAAAAAAACCCCAGCACATATGGAACAACATATACGCCGATACTAATTGCACAGATATGAATGTGATCAGTTAATATGGGCCGATAATATCGGCTGACCGATAAATCTGTCTGCCTCTAATATCTTTGGCTTGTGGACAAAACATAACATTTGAGGATGCCACCTTGGGATCTGGGAAACAGTGTTTGGCATTTTTTCACCATTTTCTGACATTTTATGGTCCAAAAACTAATGGATTAATTGAGAAAATGATTGACGGATTAATCGCTAATGAAAATAATTGTTAGCTGCAGTTGACATTTTTACCTGGGCCACTTTACAGACTTATTCTGTGGATTCAGGTTTATACGGCCAGTGACTTTAAGAAGGAGACTGCTGTCAGACCAACTTAAAACAAAAAAACTTTAACTGGTAAAATGCAAATGAATTAAGTTAATGGATGGATGTGTTACATTAACACACTTGCTTTGAAATTGAAAAAAAAAACTCCATTTACTGTTACCAATTTAAGTCACTGGTCCAACAATTCTCTTTTTTCCACTGTATGAATTATGTACCTGAATGCAGCTGGGACTTTTATTAACATTTATCTATGTCATCCCTTTCAGTGTTGCATGAGAAAGCAACATCAAACATCATGCAACTTTACATTCATGACATAATCACACATCTATGCATGTAAGAGCAAGATCACCCGAGAATGAACGCTGCCAGTGAAAAAGGCAACACCTCCAATACTCAGCAGTGTAATTATCATCATATAGAGCCATCTGATGAAGCTTTATGATGAAGAGAAAAAAAAGAGGGGGGGGGCTTCTGCTGTCTCTGTTTTCCATGTCATCTCACACGCTGCCACTCATGATAAATGAACACATTCCTGCTCCCCTATAGGCTGCAGAGCAACGCAATCATGTCCCTCCTGTCATAAACAGCGGTCGTTTTACTGGCTCCGTTAGTATTTCTATCGCTCCCAAGCAACTTTCCCGCAGTTTACTGAGCCGAGTGCTGAGAGTAACTGCAACACAGAAAATAAAGATACTGTGAAAACTGACAACTAGAGTGTTACAACGTGTCAAAAGCCTGTTGGAAGGAGGGTCAGACCCGCTATGCTGTTGGTGGGTGCATCAAAATAACTCCCCTGCACATATCCGCGCGCATTTATTCCTCTTTTTGGGCTGATTTATTGAAGAATTTGGGGTATTATTAACACGAGCCGTTTTTCTTGCACCGTTTAATCGCTTTGTAGTGTAGAATACAAAAGTCAAATTTAAAACATATGTATAATTTGGGTATCTGGGTGACTGACAAGCCTCGCAGGGACTAAGTAAACAAAAGTCATTCATGTTTTCGCTACATTGTTAAGTGAAAATAGATTTCTGAATGGTTAAAACAGAAAAATATACAGCTTTTATACTCTATATTTACAATCTATTAGATCCGCAACTACAACTCGATCAGTTGTCAACTATTAAATTAATCACCAACTTTTTTGATAGTCACGTCATCAATTTGAATAATTATTTCTAAAGAAAAGAAAAATCAACATTTTCTGATCTCAGCTACTTAAATGTGAATATCCTCTGTTTCTTTTAGTCCTCTATGACAGTAAACTGAAGATGTTTTGGGTTGTTGACCAAAAAAATATATATATATCATCTTGGGCTTTGGGAAACAGTGACTGACATTTTTTACCACTTTCTGACATTTTATCGGCCAAACAATTGATCAATTAATTGAGAAATAGTCAACAGATTAATTGATAATGAAAATAATCTTTAGTTGCAGCTGTAGTTATTATGTTTTCTGGTGCTGTGAAGTTACATGGTTAAATAAAAACAAGTTTCTAAGTGATTAAAACTGAAAAATATAAAGCTTTAATTAGGGCCTGACCGATATTGGATTTTTTGGGCTGATGCCAATACCGATATTTGGGAGTAAAAATATCCCAATAACACTATATTGGACGATGTTCTTTATATAGAATACAGATTATATACATAAACATGAATGTTTTGCGCTGATCCCTCAAGAGTGGCAGTTGTGACAAATATGTGTAATGGAGGCAGGATATTTTACTGTTTAACAATAAACTTTATTGTCCAAAATTATATCAGGGCTCTGGCATTTTTAATAATTATAAATAACTTTAAATATTAAAAAAGTAAACAGAAATAGAGCAAATATATGTATTTATTGAACATATATTAAGACAAAAATATCAAATACAAACAAAATGCTTATGCCTATAAAGTTAACAAAAATAAAAAAAGAACAACCTGCCTTACGTTGTGTTTAAAAAAGGTTTATAGGCACATATTGGTCAACATATATGCCAATACCACTATAGACTGATATAGCTGTGATAAGCCAATATTGGGCCGATAATGTGATTGAACCGATATATCAGTCAGGGTTCTAGGTTTTTACTTTTTATTTACAACTCTACCAGAATTAATTACTACTCATTTATATAATTAGTCAAAGGCGTTTGACTGCAACTTTAAAATGATTTCTAATAAAATAGTGTACTTTGAAAAATGAAAAAAAAAAAAAATCTTTTAACTCAGATGGATGCTGGGGTTAAAGTCACATGTTTTGATATTTTATTGAAGGCTATGTTATTTTAATTAATTTATTTTTTTCGCATATAGGATTTTCCCATTAAGTCTTTAGTTTGGATTATTTTAATGAAAATCAACAAATAAATATTTCTGCATTTGTAATTTATTTTATTTACGTGGTTGTTAATTTGCCACCTTTAAATTACCCGCACTACATGATTGTATGTAGGCCAGTGTTTGTTTACAGTCGAGTCATGAGAGAACAATGACAGAAACCTGGAGGAATCCCACCTCCGAGAGCTCCACTGACCCGTATGTCCATCCAGCAGAGATGTAGGTAGACCTACGCGGTGACATGAATGGTAACAAGTTTATCCCTCCCGCAATATGAAGCGTGTGCGTCTAGAAGCGTCGCGGGGGTCCTTGAATGCGTCTTAAACGTGTTTACAGCACACAGAGGCGAGAAATTAATCATGGAAACCAGTATTTGTCACTTGCAGTACATTTCTGAGCAATTTCTGCGAGGTTTCTGCGCCTTTTTCCTCTCCACCCTGCCCTATTTCACTGCTTCACCCAAAAGTTTCCAAACACCTATGAGCCATTTGACGTCCTCTCCAGTCCCGTCTGACTGCGAACATCCATCCGCTCAATGGGACGTGTCACGGCAGCGCATGTCCCCGCACAAAAGACAATTGTGATTTAGACAAACATTGGGGGGAAAACATAAAGGCAAAGGTCAAGTCCTCTTTCAGTTCAAGTGTGCTCTGATTCACCTACAACACAACGGGCACAAAGAGTTGCAGCTACCTCGCGTTTCTAAAGGGTGGATGTGATGATTACCCGCTTTACGGCGGAAGAGGAGGAGGAGGAGGAGGAAGATGCTGATTCTCAACCTGAAAATAAGAGGAAGAGCAAGAGAAGATTCTTAAAGGCAGCCCTCCCTCCCTCCTCCTCCTCACTAAAAACACACAGAAAGAGACGAAGACGAGAGAAATTACAACCAGAATTCCTGATAATAAACAAATTATTATTATAAATTATTATTATAATTATCACGCCCCGAAAAAAAATGCATTTTCTCCAATTTAGACATTGGGTCGTGCGTGTTATTTTTTTGTATTATTATTGCAAGTACAATTATTTCTAGAACAGAGGGATTAGCAGAATAAGTAGTGTTAATTGCGCGGCAGGTATAACGAGCAGGTCTAATCCTTCTTCCCCCCTCTTTGTATTGAGTTTTTGTGGGCTTAATGAGTGGCAGGTAGGGCTGCTTCCTGCTTTCTCACATGCTCAAATAGGCCTCTCACTGCTTGCAGTCCTGGACCCTGGCTGTGTACAGGAAACAATTGATTTTGAGCATAAAGTTAATTATGCCTAGAAATTAGACAGCCTTAACGTCGGGGTAAGGACTCAGAGGTTGATTTCCTGACAGCTCTTAACACACTCTCACATATCATTCACGCATGTTTTTACTATAGAGGCTGTGCAATAATGTATGTGAGGGAAACACTTACCTCGCCTGCTCCTGCTGGTTATGCTTATTTTAGCTTATATATTCCTTAAAATAAAAGGAAAAATGTTGCTCTACTTGTAGTGAATTTTATCCAAGCGAATTTGGAGAAATAAAATGAACAAAAAAAAACCCTTTCCTCTGCTTCTGCTCTGGTCTGAGTAGTTTCCTAGGCTACACAAATCAGTATTATGAAGATAGCCTAAGCTCAAAGAATGTCGCAGTGGTCGGCTTATTATTGAAAGCAAGAAAAAAAAATCTTATTGAAACTTTTTTTCCCCGCTTTTGATGAATTAACTCATGGACAAGGAAGGATAAGCCTCGCATAGCGTCTTCTGCGCTGAAGTAGGAATAATAAAAAAAAAAGTGCTGCTTTGTGTTTCTTTGGACAGAATCAAGTGCCTTTAATTCTCCTGTGCTTTTGAAAAACCCTCCAAAATAAGAGTTTTTACCCAGAATTATCGCGTAAAATGTATGAGTATGATTGCTATTATGAAATGAACAGTTGCAATAAAGTTTTCACGCGCTGATAAAGCCCCGCTGACCCCTCTGAGAGAGAGAGGGACTTTAGCCTACATATGGTTTACGCGTCAAAGTGAAATTGCCTGCCGCTGAAAGGGTTTGCTTTAATTCTATTACCGGACGTGGGCTCGCTTTGTTTCAATACTGTCGTATCAAAATGATTGACAAAGTAATAAACGCGTCATGCTGCTGCATCTGATTATGCCGCGGCATTTGCATTGGACATTGAGGGGAATATGACAACCTTGACACGCTGGGGATTTGCTCTGTCAAATAAACACGTCTCCAAGGATCTATATTGTTGCGGTGACAATAACCTCCCCATTCATTGAATTTCAAAGTCTTTCAACTTCGTGTATCGGTTTTGATCAGCGCTGGGTTTCACTGTGCCGGGATGCGCAGCTTTAGCGAGGTCAAAGAAGGAAGAAATGATAATGTGAACGAATGAATAAATAAATGGTTGGCCTGAGCGTAAATTATCTATAATTAATATCTTTCCCCTCCTCCTCCTTTCCACCTCCTCTTCCTCTCTTTTCTTCGTTTCACAGGTCCTCCAAGTGCCTCTTGACGTTGTAGTGGTCACACAAGCTGCCTGCACTGCAAAAATATCAATTTTAGCATGCATTACAGTTATAGGACTTAGCAATTTATCAATATTTTATCGACGTATCATTATGAAACTCGATATCGTCTTAGATTTTGGATATCTTTATATGGTGATATGACATAAGTGTTTCCTTTTCCTGGTTTTAAAGGCTGCATTCCAGTAAAATTATGTAATTCTATGTATTTATCAGACTGTTCTATCTGTTCAGATATTTATCTCTATCCACTTAGTCAATACATGCAATTAATGATTATTATTTATCAAAAATCTCATTGTGTTCACCAACATCCTTATCGCTCAGCCCTAAATACCTCTGCTGTTTGGTAGTTTAATTTACAGAAATGCATCATATTCTATGAGATCATCACATGCTTACACTAATTAATAATTTACGGTATGTTATTTTAAATAAAATATGTATATCATGATAACTATAGTAAAAATCGAGCTATTATTTATGAGTCATATGCCCAGCCCTAATTACAGTGTTTATTTATTTATTTATTTTTTCAAAGGGAGTGGAATACATCCCAGGAGTATATTTTTAAACTTGTCAAACTTGCTCCAAAAATTCTCAAAATGCGTTTAAAACACATTCTTTTATGTTGAAACTACTTTAAAGAATAACATTTTTTTTAGGTTTTGTAATCTTTGTGTGCAGTGTAATTTTATTCATTTAAAAAAATACATCTCCCTAACATTTAACACTTTTTATACAGGCTAGTGGCGTTATAGATGGAGGCCATTTATATCCCACGGCGTGCCCACCTCCAGCAGGTGATCCTGGTGTCGTAACGTGTCAGCGGTGGCCTGACATAAGTATAATAATAGTTAATAGAGCGTGATAGGGAGAGAATGGTATTAAACCTAACAAAGATGTGTCAGAAGCGAAAAAGTCTATGTCTTCATTAGCCTGATCTCCAAGGACCGTCGAACATTTCATTAGTTTGTAATTTATGAATGTTTGACAAATATTAAAGAGTATGTAAATATGAGAGGCGTAATGTCTTTCCTGCGGGAGATGGCGAAATGACCCAAAGTCTTCGATAGACTGCTACACTGATCACATGCATTATGTTTCTCCTCAAACTGTGCATTTGCTTGAACATATTTCCCATCTGACGTGTGAAATAGTGCAGATAAACCAATGATTCATAATGTTGGCAGCATTTGCATCCCCTAATACTCGGTGTTATTTTGATATATGATGATATACTGTCGCTTTTATCGAGTGTGTGAACGCACTTTTGCCATTATGGCTTTGGCTAAATCAGTAGGAGGGTTTTTGTCCTAAAACGGTCCATTTCCTTGTTTGTGAACCAAGGAAAAAAATCGTTATTTTATTTTTATTTCTGGCTATCTCAACTTCCTAAGTCCCTTTGTTCAGTGCTGGAACTTGAAGCAAAAGGCCTCTACAACTTTTAAAATTTCTGACTTTAGCAGCATTGACTATTTTTCCTGACTTTTTTTTGTTGTAAACACACCTGTTCGCCATTTTGTTACATATTAGTGTCACTGAACAGTCTCTCAGAGGTCAGCAGAAGATGATAAATCCAAGTTATGATAAATTACTGTGCGACTTAATCGCCAAAGGGTAAATCCTCAAATTCACAATCATTTATCCTGCGTGATGCATGGCCCACTTTTCTCAATCTGAAGTTTGAGCAGCCTACAAGAGACTCTTTTTGAAATATTTGCATTAATGTCAGATTTTGAAATCTTAAATAATTTGGTTTGTTTTTATGAAACAATGTGAAATTAGCAAAAAAGATAAAAAAAGAAAGAAAGAAAGAAAAGGGATTTAAGTTGGCCTGTTAGAGCTCCGCAGAAAGAAATAGTGCGCCATCAGATTACTGTTTATACTGTGTTGTAGCAAAAAGAGTTGCACGTTTTTATTCCCCCTCTTCACATGCACACGCACACATGATGTCTGAATAGGCTTGCAACAATATTTAGATCTATATGTTTGCAGCAACAAGTTCTTATGCGTATATAAAACTGCTTGTGCATTAATGAAGGAAGTCATCATGGCTCTTAATGCTGCAGTTCAGACTGCGACATCAAATGAGAAGAAGGAGATCTCAGATCAAAAGAGACCAAATAAGCGGGTCGCTGATTCATTCATGCAGCTGCATTGAGACCAAGGCCAACAGGCGTATCATACACTGAAAGGGAGCTGCTATTCAGAGTGCAGGTGTGAAGTATGTGGCACATTCTGCCATATAATGTGGAGGTTGTTAGAAATCCGTGTTCGGGCCTATATGGGCTGCTAGGGGGCTGATTCGCATTGGAGGGAAGTAAAATAACTTCGTTTCCTGAAAATCTGCGGATGACGGTAATCCTAAATCCTGTGGAGTGGAGGGTGGAGGGTGGGGAGGGGGGTCTATAAGGTCTTATTGGCACAGATTTTTTTTCCAGCCTCTCCGGATGGTGACTTATGTGAGGTTTGCCTGCTATATACAAAAGCTACCGCAGGGGTGTAGCCTTAAACCTGCCTTAACTCTGCTTGCGCACCTTTTTATATGCGGAATACAGTTAATTTAGCTTTAAAGGTTGTCATAAATCTTTATGACGGAAGCTCATGCTAGCCTATACATCACAAAGCCATGTGATCTTGGCTAACCTTGGGGGTGTTATCAGAATAAAATATTCAATATTCATGACAAGCTTTATGGTTGTAGTTAACTTGTGGGTGCTGCATAGTTTGCCTTCTGACCTCACTTCTTCTGCGCACTCTATCAAAGTCAAAGAAATAAAGTGTAATGCTCCTTTATGGAAAGAAAAACAGAATAATCCTTTAATAATATTTAGATAGAAAGAAAAAGAGTAGAACTGTAAAATAGGGGAGATTTAGCCACATTTTAAAGGAACAGTTTATCCCAAAAATCAAAAGCACATATTTTCCTCTGTCCTTTATAATGCTATTTATCCACCTTGTTTATTTTGCAGATCTCTACCATCTCTCAAATATTTTCTTCCTATGGTCGAAAGTAGAGCTCGAACAATACTGGAATTTTGGGGCCGATTCCAATAACAATTTTAGGGAGTGAAAAAACATTCCAGTATTTCTATATCAGTCGATATTGCAATGATCCCTCAAATGTGGTGATGAAACACTAGTGAAAAAGATATGTAAATGGCGACTGGATATTTTACAATTTAACAAAAAAAAAAAAACAAAAAAAAAACATCAGGGAACCTTTACTGGTATTTGTAATAATTAGCATTAACTATAGATTGATAACAAACAAACAGAGCAAAAAAAAAAAAAAAAAAGAAAAAAAAAAGAAAAAATTCTACATTGTAAATTTAAAAAGACACAATCTGCATCATGGTCTGTGAAAAAAAAAAAACAACAAATGGCCCATACTGGAGAAATATACATCCATATCAATTTATGCCAATACTGGGCCAATAATACGGGCCAACTGATATTTCGGTCTGGCTCTAGTATAAAAAAAGTAGTTCCTCGATTATCTTGAGTAACTGGGTTATGATTTATGTAAAAAAGACATTGTTTTTGAGTTTTTTCCAAAAAAGGCACTTTTTTGGCTGACTGCCATCTTGTTCCATTATATTTGAGAGAAGGCAGACATCTCTATAGTATTTTTGATGAACTGTCCCTTTAATACATCTAAAATCTATTTATTTATTTATTGACTATCACAAATGGTAAAATCAATGCATCTTTTTTCTTCCACCAGTGTTCCCAGAATGCCATGCAGCTCTATTATAACAACTCTGTCCTGCTCTGGTGGCTCCATTGCACCTGTCTGTCTTTCTCTTTAGTTTCCATGCCAATTTCGGCCACTTCATTCCTGATAATTATGACCTGGTTGGTGTTGGAGGTGCTGATGGTGGTGTTGGGAGCGTGGGGTGGGCGTGGAGGAAAAGAGGCTGGGGGGCAGTGATGAGGGGTGGTGTGGAAGGAAGGGAAAGGGGAGGGTGGGTGAGTGAGGCTTTTACTCCTAGACTGCTAATCCCCCTATTAAAAGGGTTTTGTTCAATAATGCCGGACAGTTTCCGGAAGTAGGATTACCGCCTCCATTATTTTACAAAGAAATGATATTTCACACTCAAATGAGCCTCAGGATGCAGCGGTGGTGGTGAGAGGGCCTTGGAAGAAATGAAATGGATTCATTTTCTTTTTGTTTTGTTGCACTTTGGGAAGTTTGAGGGCACACTACGCAGGATTTTCCTGAAGAAAAAAGTACAGGCTCATTTAAAAATAATCTCTCTAAATCATCACTTATGATCCAGTAGAAGTGAGTGGTGCTGCCTGTATGAGCAGAGACTCTGCCATCTGCCTGTATTTTCTTATTTCATCATTATTTTGTTGTGCTCAGGGAATTTTACAAACCCAGACGTCTCAACAATCAGCTGTCTTTCTGGTGTGTTTACAAACAGCGACTGACAAATCCTGCATATACTGTCTTTAACACTCCCCCCCACCCCCTTTTTTTTTTCTAAACAACATCCTTTCTGTAATTAATGTCTTATGTAAAAACTGCAATACCACCATCAGTTTTCTGTTTTGTTTCTTGGCATTCGTCTTGCTGCTCAAGTGGAGCCTCTTTCCTTCTCTACTCCTCCTCTATTTCTCTCTCACTCACTCACACTCACTCACACACACACACACACACACACACACACACACACACACACACACACACACACACACACACACACACCTGTTCTTGATTCTTGACCTCATAGTTGATATCAGATGAGAGGTTGTCACTCAGCTGAAGGTGGGAAACCCCGATGAGTGAACCCAACGGGATCAGTTGTTACAGATCCTCTCTTACAGTCCTAGCTGTCTGTAGTATCCAGTGTCTGCATGCTGGCAATTTAACTTTTACAAGAAAAGCAAACAATCATCATATATGTGTATATATTTTTATCTCTGCTGTGGCGGAAACACAGTTTACTTAACATTTTGAACTCTTTGGATCCAAGTTCCTTTGCAACCAAACCAACTTGTGGCAGCCTCAGTTCTGACCAGTTCTGGGCGATATGGACGGGATCAAATAGATACTTTTGACCAAATACCTCGATATTGACATCGCAACTTTACTGGAGGGATGACTATGGTGCTTTCACAAATTATTTACACTAGGGCTGCAACTAATCATTATTTTCATTATCAATTAATTTATTGTGCATTTTCTCGATTCATTTGTTTGTTCTTTGGTCCATAAAATATCAGAAAATAGTGAAAAATGTTTCCCAAAGCCCCAGGTGACATCCTGAAATGTCTCCTTGCACAGAAACCAAAAAAATTCTGTTTACTGTCATAAAGAAACCAGAAAATACTCATATTTGAGAGGCTGTAATCAGAGACTTATGATCTTTTTCCTTAAAAAAAAATCACTCAGAACAATTATCAAAATAGATGTTAGTTTCCTGACTGACAACTCATCAATTAATTGATTAATTGCTAAAGTTCTAATTCACACAATAAGATTTTTGAATAATCAACAATGAAAAACAGCAACACTGTAATTAGGGCTGGGTGATAATGCTTCTGAGTATTAATCTCAAAATTTTTAGGCAATTTCACAATATATATCTAAATATAGACATTTTCTCTAAAATAACATGCCATAAAGTCTCAAATAGTGTAGCATATGTTTATCTTACAGAATATGATGTATTGATTAAACTATCCAACAGTATATAAAGTATTTAGGGCTGGACAATACAGACTTTGATGCTCTCACAAAATATCAATACAATGATATTTTTGATAAATAATCATCAGTAATGTGTTTATAATGACTAAGTGGGTAAAGACAAATAATAGAACAGCTAGAAAAGTCTGGTGAATTCAGAATATTACATCACTGCAGCCTTTAAAACCAGGAAAAGACAACACTTACTCCACATCTACAATGATGTCCAATATCTAAGCCGATATCTACCACAATATCGATATAATACCGATATATTATTGCTCAGCCCTAGACTGAAGACAGAATGTTTATATTTGCTCAAAGTCATAAATTATTACGCATAAAAGTCACTAAACTCTTGCAGAGCAGCCCTGCAGCACTGCTCCGTGATTTTATTTCACTTTGTGGTTTCTAAATGAATTCAGGGCCATTTCTCTTTGATGTGTGGCTGCAGTAAAGATCAAATTCAGAAATGCTTTGGCTAAAAACACGAGAGCTCGCCTTGCCATGCCTTACTGACCCATGTTTTAACTCTCTCGCCTCTTCCTCTAGTGAAACAACCTTTTAAATGTTGCCTATCCTTCACTTTCAGCGCTGAATGGAAAATGTTTTTACGCGACTCAGTTAGTTCTTGTCCATTTTGACGACTGGAACTAAAAGCTTTAGACGGCCCAATAGAGAGGAGCCCAATAGAGAGGAGCCCAACAAATCGGCGACAAAAGGCTTTCCGTGTCATCAACGTCGTTCAGACGACCTAGAAGAATCCCTCTGATATCAACTCCCACTTCAAAGACTCCCACTTTCAATTGAGATCCAACTATCTTGTTTTTTCTTCCTCTTTCCTTTGTTTTTTTTTCTTTTACGCACAAGAGCTGGTGCCAAAAGAGGCATCATCATCTTCTTCTATTTCCTTGGTTTAGTGTTTGCTCTGCGCTGAAAGAAAAGAATAAACTGTCATGCACTTAACCAAACTCTATAAACGTATCAGAGAGTTGTAGCTAAGTTGTTTCCACCCACTTCTGTCTGACTCAAGGCCGGAGTGAAAATTTACCCCTCAGCCAAGAAGTTTTCCCAGCACAACAGAGCTCTTTAGCTGCGTGTTTTCACTCCTCTTCAAACTCATTTTACACTTTTTATATTGTATACACTAATGAAAAAAAATATTTATCTTAAAAAAATAAAAGCGTTTAAAGCAGACATAATTAATTTCACTTGGTGGTGTTTTACACATTTCATGTATGAAGCCTAAAATATGATTAAATGTATCCATTGAGCAGTTCGGCCCTCTTGCAATGCAAGTCTATTATAGTGTGGGACAACTGCGTTTGAGCGGCTTCTCCTTTGATTGTCGTAAAGTAGGCCTGGAGCAAAAGAATATATTTTTCTTCTTTATGCTGCCCTAGTCTGCAGTATAAAGGACATAGATTACCGTTTCCTACCCCATGGGAAGCAAATATTACATTCTTTAGAGCGGGCTTTTGAGTCCGCGGACTTGGCCCCCATATCATTTGAGTTTGACTTGGCTATTGCTATAGAAATCTTAATTCACCATGAGGATTCACCGTCGTGAAAAAATGGCTCTTTGTACGAAATGCTCTTTGAAGTCTGGATCAGAATATTGTAGCCCCTTCATCAGACTCTAACCCACGTCTGCATCAAGCCACAGAAAGTAAGACTTTAACGAAATTTAAGTCGAACCTTTTAACGAGAAACACTTTAGATTTAAAGATTATATTTTCTAACCTTAAAAAGGCTTTCATTATTTATTTTTAAGTTATTTATTTGGATTTTAGGGGAAAAGTAGCAAAAACATGAGTGTATCATCACTAGAGCGTTCCTAAAGGAAGCAACAGTTTTTTCAAAAATTGAAAAATTATTTTTAAAGATGAAAAAAATAGCAGAAATTTTGCTCATACTCCCCCCAAAAGTGACCCGTTTTTTAGGTATTTGATAAGTAGATATAAATTCCATATAGACCCGAATGGCTCAGCAGTTTTCACTTTAGTCATACAAGATTTATTCAAAATACTCACAAATTACAAGGCAATTCGGTACGCATTTTGAGTGCCGCTCGTTTTCAAATATTTCAAAAGAAAAAAAAAAAAAGAAAAAAAAATATTGACGACAATGATACAAAACCACAAAATGCCCACTTTGATAAAACATTTATAATTTCACGGTCGTATATCAAATACTGCAGGCTTATTTATGAAACAGTTCGGTTGGTTGTTTGACCTTCTGCACAAATGGAAAAGAAAAAACGCTGTAAACATAAAATGTTTGTACAAATAACTGCAGTAAATCGGTAAGAAACTGCTTCTGAGAGACAGATCCTTACAAAAACTATCAACATCAACACATCGAAACTTGTACAAAATTTACAAATGTACATCTTTTGCCCCTAATTGAAACATGCACTTTGGTTCGATAATACAAAAAAAATCCTCAGATCAGATTGAAAAATAAATAAAAAATCAAAACTCGGAATTTACAAAATAACTTTACACCAACATGCCTAGCCTACAATATACTGTACCACATAGTCTAAGGGATTTACAGTGGGCCGTCAGGGCGTCATAGGCACTGAGCCAACCATTTTGAATCGCTGAGGTTTGAAAATATATTCTTTTTATAGTGCCTGGAAATTAGCACGTCTTTAAGGTTTGCACTTTTTCCTTCCAATGTGGTTATAACGCGTCTCTTGGCTCTGGGTGTCAGTTTGGTGGCTCATCCAGAAGAGAGAGGGGGGGGGGGGGACCAGAAGTGGGCCCTCACAGGCGTGTATAGGCACCGAAGCCAAACCATTTTTAATAGTCGAGCTTTTTAAAGTGTGTTCTGTCACTTCTTGGTCAGTCGGGTTAAAACGCGTCCCTCGGCTCTGGGTTTCTGTACGGTGGCTCGTCTGTGGGGTCGGGCGTGGAGGCCCCGCTGGGCGGTGTTTGGGCGCCGCTGGCACCTGAACTGTGGCACACGTACCATTCACTTAAATTCGCGGGCTGGGAGGCTCCCACCGGCTCCGACAGCACCGAGGAGCCCCCTGGCTCCCGGCCCAAGTCTGAGGAGGGGGACACCAGGGACGGGGTGGACGACTCGTAGCCCGAGCTGGGCGGGGGGGACTTGCAGTGCACCTTCATGTGTTTCCTCAGGGAGCTGGGGTGCGTGTAGGACTTATCGCAGCCTCTCACTTTGCAGTTGTAGGGCTTATCGCTGGTGTGGACGTGGGAGTGCTTTTTTCGGTCGCTGCTGTTGGCGAAGCGTCTGTCGCAGCCGTCAAACTCACATTTGAAGGGCTTCTCACCTGTTAACAGGGATGGTGACACAACACAAGATAAATCGACATATTAAAGATTCAAAGTCAGATTATTTATTTATTTTATGAGACCATATCCTCCTGTGTTTTAGCAGCTTGATAGTGAGACAAATCTCATTAATGCAACATATAAACTCATAAACACATTCCATTTTAATCACCACTTTTGACCCATTAAAAGTTTGTGGATGTGTCTGCATCTGCAGATATCCTGCCCTCTGCCTGTATTTTGATTTTTTTCATATTTTGCTGTAGCTTCTCGGGGGCTTTACCAACAGAAAACGTCTGTATTTGACGTCCTGGGAATGAGACTCAAACAAACAACTAGCTGTAAACCATTTTCAGCAGGTTCAACTTAAAAACACAAGTTCCCCTGCTGCCTTCAAGTGCGAGTTCACCAAACCTAATTTAAATAATTAGCTAAATGATGCTGTTTGTTTCTAAATGTAATTTGATGAGTTGAGTGAACTCATCATTTCAAGTCAAAAGACTTAAACTCATGTTTTGTTCATAATCATATGTTCATAATCATATGCTCATAAGTTTTGAAGTGGTCTGAAAAAAAGAAATTTTGAGTTTAATTTTTAAAAAACAAACACATTTATGTAAGGTTAATTTAAAAAAAATAAAATAAAATTGATTCCACTTAAATTTGTGATGTTTTCCAATATATCTTGCTGGAGCTTGAGAACATTTCTAACAAATCCCACTGATTCTAAATACATTAACAACATGGGTAACACCACTTTATGGGCACACATGGGCTTAAAATAACAAAGCAACAAGTATCTGTGACTCTAAAAATTAAAAAGTTTGAATAAAAAAAACCCAACAACAACAAAAACTTGCACTTGGATTATTTTCTGTTATTTTTCAAAAGACATTTTATTATTAATATTATTATGTTGGTTTTTTTTTTATTATTTACAGGGAACACTTTAAAAAAGTTTGCCTGTTTGGACAGCCCTGCCATGAGCCTCAGTCTGGTGTAAACAGGAGGGCTGAACCCCTACTGTCCTGGGTCTATACCTGGCGTCTGCATGCATCAAGGCATACGTCAAAACAGACAAGCTATGAGCACAGACATAGCAGGCCTAAAACCAACTGAAAAAACATGATAAATGAAAGTATCGCCACAGCCAGGCTTCACCTACTGTGTGCTTTCAAATAGCAGCCTGACTGCTATAAATGCTTATGGACTGAGTCTAATTTTTGCGTCTTAATAACAAGTATTCCTACCTGATTATGACAAGGCAAAAGAAAAAAAAAAGACAATCTGAATAAATTACACGGAAATCATCCACTGCTGATTTTTCTCCTCCCGATTAAAGCTTTTGAGAATATGTAATTGCCTCTGTCTAATTACACTTGCGGGTTTGAATATCAATTTGACCTTCAGCTGTTGGGTTGAGAGAGCCAATCAAGGATATTAGTGTAGTACAAGAAACCGTCGAGGAACAGACCCCAGGGGCAGCCCCAGTCATAACCACACTTTCGGATAGGTTTTAAACATGATACCAAAAGACCAGGCCCCTTGGGAGTCAACACACAGAAATAATTTAACAGATTTGTACTTAGGTAATGTGAGCAAATTATATGAATAATACATAGGGGTGCAGAATTGGAGCAAGAGGAGGGGGGAGTGTGCCATGCCATGCAGCCACCGAGAAAAAGGAATGTAATCATTGTATTCATTTACAAGTCTGACTCGACATTTTGTGGCCTTTTTTCCTCCTTCCCTCACTGGCTCCACATGCAGCATGGGGCCACAGAGGCGAGCAGCCATATTGTGCTTTATATGTTTTTAAAGTCAAAATCTGAACTGCTCATAGGGGCTCTGCCAACCTGTTGGTGAATTATTTTAGCAGTGTGCACTTGTCAACTTGTTGCTTTGGCTGCAGGCTATCAAAGAGCTGATGACTGCAAAAGCATGCTTATTGTTTCATCATGGAAACGTGCCATCAGACTTAAAAATAAAGGCTTCAAATACTTAAATGTAAAATAAAAGCACTTCCTTAATTGTAACATTGTCAAATAATATAATAACTTTTATTACTAATATTATTATGGATTAAAACGAAATGGCATGCATAGAGCAGCTAATAAATAAAGCAACAAGTGGGAAACAAAAAAACATCATCACCTCTCTATCATATCAGTTACACTATAACGTGGAGATGCACTTTCCAACTTTTGCTGCCATGTCATGTCTGGCATGCACTAAGCTACATGGACAGGACCTGACTGTGGGCCTCAGTCTTTGTGCTGTGGTGTAAACAAGAGGTCGAACCGTCAAACGCCTGAGTGAGTTGTACCATAATCCCCCAAAGCTCAGTAACCTTTTGTGAAAAAAAAAAAAAAAAAGGAAAAAAAAAAAACTTGTACTGATGCAACTCATCAGAACAAACAGGTGGTAGTGCAGCAATGTAGCTGCAGCAGCACATATTGATTAATCTTTATATTTTTAATGCGTAAAATCGAATAAAATAAAATAAAATATCCTGAAAATTATGTAATCATGATTTGACTTGTGTCTGGATGCCTTCGTCTGAATTTCAGCATGCAACTTGACGATTTTCTTCCACATATTACAGTAAATATTCAACATTTCTGCAACATTTTCTTTTAAAAATAAATTTCTACTGACCTGTGTGCGTCCTCTTGTGAATCTTTAGATTCTCGGATCTGGCGAACACTTTCCCACAGCCAGGGAACGGGCATGGAAACGGTTTTTCCCCGGTGTGCACTCGAATGTGATTTACAAGTTTGTACTTGGCTTTAAACGGCTTGCCTTCCCTCGGACACTCTTCCCAGAAACAAATGTGGTTCGCCTGCTCGGGTCCTCCGACATGCTCCACCGTCACATGCGTTACGAGTTCGTGCATGGTGCTGTAAGTTTTGGAGCAAAGTTTCTTGGGCGAGTGCTCCGGCTCCAGCCACTTGCAGATGAGCTCTTGCTTTATCGGCTGCCTCATGTAGCGGAAAAAGGCACCGGCTCCGTGGTGGTGGTGGTGGTGGTGGTGAGCGCTCAGATTCATGTTCAGATTCAGCCCTCCGTAGCCGTGCAAAGGCGAGGCGGAGAACGGATCAGCCCTGGAGCTTGCCACTTGACTCAAGTGATCAGACCTAACGTACATTTCTCCAGGTAGTCCTAACCTTATTTGTCCATTCAACGCCTGGCCACCCGGTGATCCGCTAGAAGGCTGGTCGTGATGGAGTCCGGAGAAGAGGGTATGGTTCCCAGCGTCAGGGTGGTGACCATAGTGTCCGGGATAGCTACCTGTTGTTGAGACAAACATTCCGTGGTGAGAGGCTGAACCAGCAGTCTGGTCAGTGAGCACTGGCATGGCTTGAGCTGTCAGATCTCTCCGGATGAGGAAATCCCTACCTGCGGATAGAGCCTGGGCCGTGTGAGACATAGAATAGGGCACCGATGTCGCCTGAACCGGGCCAAAAGCTCCCGTTTGACTGGAGACCACTTCACTGTGGCCTGCCATATGATGATTGTGGTGGTGGTGATGGTGGTGGGGATAATGATGGGCTGGGCTGATTTTGAGGGCCGCGGAGTGCCCCATGTGTTCTGGCCCGAATGGACTCGGCCCCAGGCGGGGTTCCGCAGTAATCTCCCCAGGGTGCGAGTGAGCCATTGAGTGTGGATGGCTGCTGAACCCCGGGAAGCCTGTCACGCTCTGAGGGGTATGGTGGTGATGATGGTGATGGTGGTGAGCCCCTGCCAAGTCAACTAATCTCAGCGCCGTGTTCCGTTTGGAAAACGTAGGGTCCATCACGGGGCTTCCCAATGCATCCACGCTCATTACTTCCTAATTTTAGAATAACTTGACAGCAGGCAAAATAATAATGATGATGACAAATATATTTTAATCGCAATGAAAAATAAAGAAAAAAGACTTTATAAAGTTAAGTCTATCTGCAGACTACATGGAATCCCATTCGGTTGAGAGGCAGCAGCAGGACGCTTTGATACTGAATAGAGATTCATGGTAGGCGCTGCAGCCCGTGGAGCTAAACAATCACCCTGCGCTCTAATTGGTCAGAGCCCGGTGATTGACGTCACCGGTGACAGTTTCCAACGTGATGAAAAATGTCTTAGTGACAGCGAGCAGCCTAGCGCGCATGCGCAGTGCCTGAGGCAACGCTTGAGAAAAATAGTTGTTATGCAAAGGTTATTGTACAATAAAACTCGTAAAAAGTTGCTCCAGATATACAGTCGTCTTTCTTTTGTCGCGGCGGACAAAAGCAGCGCGGCTATGAAACAGCAATTTCCCACTTTGATGATGCAATTACACAACAGACTGCCGTGCAACACTGTGCATATTGTCACTATAAAAGTTGTAAGGATCATAAATAATGCAGTGATATCTTCATTTTGCCCCGCAACGTATGAAACTTAACGCGCAAATTACGCACAACTTTACGCACGTAAAAAGATCGGCGTCAGCGGGGAAAAACTTCTCAGCTTAAACCAAAGGAAAACTCCTCGTGGGAGTTTAAAATAGTCCGCAGTACATACCATTAATGTGCGCTTTGATAAACACCCATATTTACACATGCAGCCGTTTGCCCTTCAGCGCGCTCCGCAGTGCTGTGACTCGGTGCTCCGCTCGCTGGGATCCATGTGTGTAGGAAGTGTGAACAGGGCGAGCTGCGGCCATTGTCCCGAGGAAAAAAAATGTAATGGACGGGACCTGTTGTTATGATCCGGGGTAATTTCGCTTTAGACCCAGGACGGCAGCAGATGAGGGTCACAGGAGGTGGTGCCGCTGCAGACTTAAAGTCCAAAATAAAACGTGTGTGTACTGTAAGTATCGGTTACTACAATATTATCTTACAAAGTGTGATACTTTACCTTAATGATTCTTGTCTGCTTTATGTTTTAATGCTTAAAAGAAAGACATTAGTTACGAATCATAACAACATGCGTGTAACTTATCTAACACTCACTGCTGATTATTAATTGCAGAGACTTTGTGTTTTTAAACCAAGCAGGACTATTTAAAAAAAAATCTAATGTGTGGTCATTAAAATGCCGAGTAATGTTTGAATGTTACTGTACACGGACGGTGGACATTTTTCGTCTCTGACATGAATTACTGAAATTTGCACTAACTTACTTGAAAATCACAACTAGCAAATTTTGAATTTTCTTTTTGGCTTCGCCTCTTAATACTCTTATAATTAACAGCTATTACCTCAACACTTATGGCTTCACAGTTTGAAGGGTTTTTTTGACTTACAGGTTTGTGTGTTGCAACCAAAATTATGTTCCGAGTTTGGAGTGAGCGCTTAATCTTTGTAGTTGAAGACAAAAATAAATTAAAGACGGTCACAAAGAGTGCTGACCACTTTGATGTCGAATGTAAAATGTGTTTTTGTGTCGTATTTAACTTCTGTCATTAATGAAGGTTGTAAAACTGCAACCTAAATTTAGTGTCACAGGCGCTCACTAGTATTTCACCCTCCTCACATTTTTTAAAAAAATATTTGTTGATATGAAAATTAACTGGCTATATTATGAAATGTATGTGTTTAGGTTGACTAAAAGTGTCGTTTTCAGATATAAAAACAAAGTAATAAAATGAATATGCTGACTAACAGGATACTCGCTCACTTGGCTGATATTTATATGAGAAAAATAATTTAAAAACTACATCCCTCTCGCCTTTTCTCTGAATTGACTTGTCAAAATCGCTGCTGACAGCGTCATATCCAGCACGTTAGAAATGGAGTCAATATTTTGAGACATGACGGATCCAAAAGATGTTTATTAAATGGCCTTTGCGCGTGGGGTTCATGAGGCTCACAGCTGTAGCCTTCAGAGGCATCACAGCACCAGCGTAATGCAAAACTTTGAAGTGCTATTTCTGGTCCAACTTGTGCATGCACTCACTCTTGAAGACGAGTAAGCAGGGGAGTTGTATAAGATCCCAAACAACGAGGAAAAAAAGAAAGCTGAATATTGCAGAGAGGTCTCATAAAACGCCGCTTTGGCTGCTTTTGGCTTATTGGCTTTCACTGTAAATCCTAAATAGCTCCTTGTAGCCATTTTACATTCTACAGTATGACTTAGGATCATGACACTAAATGGTTATTGGCCTTTTAATTAGGACGCATCGTTTACGCATAAAAGTAAAATATGTTAGACTCATTTTGAGGCACACAGAAACTTCAAATACACTTGAAAAATAAGTCTTTTTTTGGCGCACATTTCCCAATTTAGCCTCCCTTGTTGCTGAGTATATGTCCTCCACTCTTGCACAATGATATGCCATTCTTACCGTTTTCCACCTGTTGAAAGATCCCTCCAAATTTTGCATAGCAGAACAGTGGGCTAAGTTGTAGGTCTACTTGTTAAGTTGAGAACAACAAAACCTCTTTCCCTGGTCTCTTAAGACTGAACTTGGAGAATGCCTTGTAAGAAACTAGCCTAGTAGCCAAGAAGATATTTTAATGGTTCGCATGGCACGTCTGTGCATGTGGCTTTGAACTCTAGCAGCCGGAGGTTCCTGCAGAGAGCGCCGCAAATCCCACTTGATAACTTCGACAACCCACAACGTTTTGCACACAGGCTATGCATCACTGGCCTGCACAAGAAAAAGAAAAAAAAAGAAAAAAGAAAAAGAATGAGCAAGTTGCACAAGCACAAGCCAAACTGTGATGGATACATTAGGCATAGTAGTGCATCCAACTTAAACACTGGCCGATGTATTCAAGGTAACCTTTATGAACGGGGGGTGCTGCTGGAGAGCGTGATGATGTGGAAATCTAAAGCACAGATGTTGCACCGGTGTGAGCTCCAGTGGACGCAGAAACAGTGTGTTCAAGGAGCTGCAAAACACGCAGAGCAGTGCACACAACAAAACGTGATGTGGATAAGTTGATAATAACAGGCCTTTAAAGGGAGTGATGACAGTGGGCAGACTTCATATCAAACCTCAGGGCTTCCCATGGGGTTTCCTGAAAATGAAAAAAAGGACGTAAACGTGGTCTCTGCATACCTGAACCTGACCTGCGTAATGAGGGTCCAGCTTTGATTGGACGCTAGAAGTCCATAAATTAATTGTGTCATAATGATAGATAGATAGATAGATAGATAGATAGATAGATAGATAGATAGATAGATAGATAGATAGGCTGCAACAGTTAATCAATTAATGAATTGATTATTACATTAATCCAACTATTTTGATAATTGATTAATCTCTTGAGTTTTTTTTAGGAAAAAAAGTTGAAATTCTCAGATTTCAGCGTCTTAAAGGTACATTCAGTTGTGGGTTGGTAAAGCATCCCAAGCATTGCAAAATAATGAGAAAATTAGGACATACAGGCAGAGGGCTGCAGGGTCTCTCAGGTACAGACACCACCACACACTTCTAGTGGGTCATACGTGATAATTGAAATGAATTATATTTATATGAGTATATACATTTTTTAGGAGAATGCTGCATATTATGCCTTTAAATGAGCATATTTTCTATTTCTTCAATATTCTATGACATTAAACCGAATGCATTTGGTTTGTGGACATTTGAGGATGTCATCTTGGGTTACTGGGAACAATGATAGACTGATTTTTTTTTGTTGTTGTTGTTGTTTGTTTTTTTCTCTCCATTTCCAGATACTTTATAGAGCAAGCAATTAACTAGTTGAGAAAATAATGCACAAAGAAAATGTTAGGTGCGGCCCTGAGATAGACAGATAGATAGTCTGAGTGTTCAATTGCACAAAAACGTCACCAATTGCACCACCAAAGTGTTTGCTTGGTAGTCTAACCTGTCCATGTTAACAAAGACAATCTGACACATTTTGCTTTATAAACAGTTAATTCAGAATGTGGCTGCAGAAACGTGCTTTGACTGTCTACAGCTCAACTTTTGTTTTGCTGTTATTCAGCCTTTTAACCAAATTCACAGTCAGCAATCTCACAATATCTGGGATTGATGATGCAAAGAGGCCAATAGAAGTGTGGGCCCTGCACCGTGGATTGTTATTTGGTGAGTGGATGTTATTGGGGGGAAAGGGGCTCCGCCAATGAGCGCTCGGCTCGGGGCCCACATGACCGCCCCCCTCCTCTCCCATTCATCAGGGCTGGACTGTGTTGTCTTTTCAATTCATTTATCTGCAGGAATGATTGCGACTATCAGTCTAGAGCTCACCGCCTGACTGAGGAGGTGAAAGTTGCGCCACAGGAAGATAAACCGCAAAAGACAATATTGCATGTATACATGATTGTGCGTGTGCGTCGGATGAGCGGTATAGGGGAATTCCTCGCGTCTTAGAAAGTAAACAGAAAATCGGAGGATTGGAGAGTTTGCTCAGTCGAGTGAGGTCCAGGAAGAGATAGCTAGAGAGAGGGGGAGGAAGAATATCTGTGCGTGATTTGGTGATTTCTGCTCTCAGTCGTCTCGGCGAGTCTAGACTGAAGATGCTCTTGGACGCAGGACCGCAGTATCCCACCATAGGAGTCACTACTTTCGGCTCCTCACGGCATCACTCAACAGGCGAAGTCACAGAGAGAGAAGTGGCGTTGGGGATAAATCCGTTCGCGGATGGGATGGGCGCCTTCAAAATCAACCACAGCTCCCACGACATTGGCTCCGGACAGACGGCGTTTTCCTCCCAGGCGCCCGGCTACGCAGCAGCCGCCCTGGGACACCACCACCACCCGACCCACGTTGGCTCTTACTCCACGGCGGCTTTCAACTCCACCAGGGACTTTCTGTTCAGAAATCGGGGATTCGGGGACGCGGCCGGGGCGCAGCACAGTTTGTTCGCCTCTGGAAGTTTCGCAGGGCCACATGGACACTCAGATGCGGCGGGGCACCTGCTCTTCCCGGGGCTCCACGAGCAAGCGGCGAGCCATGCGTCTTCCAACGTGGTCAACAGCCAGATGCGGCTGGGCTTCTCGGGGGACATGTACGGGAGAGCCGACCAGTACGGCCACGTTACGAGCCCGCGGTCCGACCACTACGCCTCCACCCAGCTGCACGGCTACGGCCCCATGAACATGAATATGGCCGCGCACCACGGAGCAGGGGCCTTCTTTCGATACATGAGGCAGCCCATCAAACAAGAGCTCATCTGCAAGTGGGTCGAGCCGGAGCAGCTGACCAACCCCAAAAAGTCGTGCAACAAAACTTTTAGCACGATGCACGAGTTGGTGACCCATCTGACGGTGGAGCATGTGGGGGGACCCGAGCAGACCAACCACATCTGCTTCTGGGAGGACTGCGCCCGAGAAGGGAAGCCGTTCAAAGCCAAATACAAACTTGTAAATCATATCAGAGTACACACCGGAGAAAAGCCCTTTCCGTGTCCGTTCCCCGGCTGTGGCAAAGTATTTGCTCGATCGGAAAATCTAAAAATTCACAAAAGGACTCACACCGGTAAGAACCGCACAGACTGACCCGCTTTTTACTGCCAAAATCCACGCTGACAAAATCCAAGAGCCAAACTATGCATGCGATCCGCCTTATTATTTATTAGGCAGCTGGAGTCTCCTTACTGGCATGTGATTCAGTGCAGTTGTCAACAGAAAATATTTCACATGCTTTTATAGAGTCTTGATATTTTATATTAAAAGTGTTATTTGTGATACATACTTAAATTTAATTAAGCGAATTAATTAATTAGTCTAAATGGGTTAAATCCAATTAATTTGCAGCCTGTAAGTAGATTACGGTTGTAAAAAGGCTGCCGTTTTATTTTTCAGCATTATTAAGTTTTTATATATATATATTGAAATGAAATAATGTGTGTATTTATTTTGTCTTTATTTAGGTGAGAAGCCTTTTAAGTGTGAGTTTGAAGGCTGCGACAGGCGGTTTGCAAACAGCAGTGACCGCAAGAAACACATGCACGTCCACACGTCGGACAAGCCCTATCTCTGCAAAATGTGCGACAAGTCCTACACACACCCCAGCTCCCTCCGAAAACACATGAAGGTGAAACTCGATGTCTTTGATTCATTTATCTTTTCCATGCTCACTTGTCTTAACAGAATTTTAAAATGTTACAATATGTTTTTGCAGATTTTTCTTACAGTGGAAATTTGGATAAAAAATATTTATAATGTGTAATATTGTGAGAGGAAGTTAGAGCTTTTCTTCCACAGTTAATTTGCTTTGACACTTTCTTTCTTTCTTTTCTTTCAACCGATAAATGAGATTAAGATCTTAATGAGAATAATCATGTTTTGGGTATGAATTTTGCAGACGTTCAAAAACAGTCAAATTAGGACTTTTAATTTGTTTTGATGAATTTCTCATGTCGTTTATTTGTACAAAACACAAGCAGCATGTGCGGGATGCTTTTTAAAAATTTCTTTCTTATTGTTGAAGGTCCATGAATCCACCAATCCGGGCCCGCAGCCGTCTCCAGCGGCCAGTTCAGGGTACGAGTCGTCCACACCTCCCACCATAGTCTCCCCGTCCACAGAGAACCAGAGCAGCAGCTCCATATCACCAGCAGCCTCAGCAGTACACCACACAACCAGCCACAGCACGCTGTCGTCAAATTTCAATGAATGGTACGTGTAAATATTTTTGACAAAAAGAACGAAAGCGCAAAAGAAAGAGACTGCAGAATTTAAAGGAAAGAAAAACTGCTTGGAATCAAAGACTTTATAAAGTCAGCCAGTGAAACATGGACTGAGAAAACACACGGGAGGCCCAAACGATCAATTAAAGGCTGTCTTAATGTCAAAGAAAGAGAATGCATGGACAAAAAGGAGGCGAGGACAGCCAAGTTTAACTTTTTCTCCCCCCTCAAATATTTCTTTGAGTCTTTATTTTTACTGAGAGACTTTCTCAAAAAGCATGCGGGGCCTGAATTTTTGTACATAAGGATTTCACCAAGTTGGTAAAAAATGTAATATTTTATTTTGTAAATAGTTCTATCACAGTTTAAGGGAATTTGTGAAAAATGTGGTCCCTAGATATATGGAAAAATGAGATGGTTTTAAGAATATTGCGATGAATAGACTTCATTGAAAAGAATGTTATAGTTGTGAACCAAATGTGAATTATTCAGTATTACTACAGTCTACACGTCGACCTAACCGACTCTTAGTATTAATGTGCTTTTGTAGCCTATTCAGTGCAACATTTTCGTCCAAGGTCCAGTTTGAGTAGCACAGTATCATTGTTGTTATTTAATGTCATGTCGATAAAAATCGTGTAGTGAAAGCCTGAAATTCCGTGTCAATCTGTTTATGTACGTGATAAATATAAAAAAATCTCTCTGTCAATTGCTTTGTCTGAAAGGAAGTATTATTACATGTAAGTAGCTCAATTTTCCATATTTATCCGCATGTAAAGGACCGGTAACATGTTAGAAATGATCGGTATTTATGGAGAAATGCGCTCGTATGTAAAATTTAGTTTACAAAAAAATGTTTGGATACATTTCGTACTATATTAAAGGATTAAAAAATACAAGAATGCAATGCGTTGAGAGGTTATTGGTTTCATTTTGGGTGATTGAGGTTGATCTCAACATGGGTGCTGTGTGAAACTAATGGGTTCTTTTTACATAATAGAATATTTTGCTGCAAATAATTAGCTTTTTTTCAGCATACTAATGCATTTAATACGGATTAAAGAAGGATTTAGTGTATGTTCAGTTGCACAAATATTTTTAACTCTTTACTGTGTGTGTGTGTGTGTGTGTGTGTGTGTGTGTGTGTGTGTGTGTGTGTGTGTGTGTGTGTTCAAAGCTAAAGGTTATGTTTTAAACTTCCCTAACAGTCAATCATCTTCTGCATCTTCTGTTTATCCAAAATTAACACCAACACCTTGCCCTGCAGTAATTTGCAAATTAAATCGATTAATCACGCCTGTTCCTCGATGTATAAACCGGAGTAGTTTGCGTTACTTAATTGTTCGGGAATCTAATTTTCAAAATCTAATTTATTTTCCGTCCTGCGTTTGTCGGATTTCATAGATTTTAAGGGGCGAGCTGCTGCAGGAGGAGTCAGTGTGGCCCCCTCATTGTTCCTGCTGGCTGCAGCTTGCTTGACCGCCCCATTAGGCAGAGATCACATCAGCAGCCGCCAGTGATCATGGTTAACACTGCCAGTGTGCACGGAGCCACGATCTGTCAGTCTGCAGCTCTGTCAAAACTGCTGCTGCTGCACACACACACCCAAATGAAAGAAATTTTCATCTTTAAAAGAATCTGCAGCAGAGGAGGTGTGTGTGCGCGCGTCCACGTGTGTATGCGCGCGTTATACCAGCCAAAATAATAATAATAATAAAAAAAAAACATCCACGACTCTCAGCAGCATCTTTAGATGATTTGTTGAAATGTATTGAAATGTATTCATATTTTCTTTTCACGGACTATTAGATTTGGAGATAAATGAAGGATGGTAATAAAATGACTTTTTCGACTCTATTTAACACTATCTATCCATCTGAGGTTCCAGTGCTGCTAGAGAAAAGACGCACTCTACGCCGGCTGAATTCGTTTGAGAAAAGTCACTTTGCTGCAGCTTTTATAGAAAAATCCTCACATGTAACTGGAAATATAAATAGTTTAAACTGGATGTGTTAAAAAATATATATATATGTCACATGTGGCCTCTGGGCTGGCGCCATATTTAAATTTAAAGCTGATGCCAGTTTGACAAATTGAGATAGAAGCTAAATCCAAGTAAAAAACAGTTTATTCATCATGTGAACTTGAGGAAACCCGTAAAATGTAAAATTTTATTTTAGAGTCAAGGCTAATAATGATGGAAAAATACTTTCCTGGATACACTTGGAGTTTTGTTTGGATTTGTTTGCCTCATTATGGTTCAGACTTCTTCATAGTTTATCTGCCTTTTTATTTCCCTGCACATGTTTTCACTGAAGAGAGAAACTACAACGTTTTAACCCGCAAAAAGCAGCCAGACGCTACTCCTTTAACGCGCCAATGTGAAGCATGGACCTTGACTGTGCTGTTTAATTTCCACTTCATGCTTCTGTCGTATTACTTTCCACTGAAGCTACACACGCTGGTGTCGAAAATAAAATGCTCGTAAAGGAGAGGAGTCGACGACAGGCTGCAGCGCGTCTCCATACAGCTGATGGCGACTCCAGATCAAATAGGAGCGCAGCAAAAACATCCACTTTAAATGTATTTACGCTCAAGTCTGGAAATGACAAACAGTCAGATATGGGGAAAGCGCAGGCGCCAGCGTCATGAATATTTATCAGCAGCAGCACTTGTGGCCAGTAAACCGAGCCTGACGTTTGTGTTACCAAGGTAGACACTGTGCAGCTTAGCTGCGCATCAAATATCACACAGCCTTCACTTCAGCTTGTTTTTACACATTTTAAAGTCAGAATTGTCGCTTTTATTCCGCAAACAACAGGAAATCGATGCAAGCCATTATAAAATTGTAAAAGTTTCAAATTAATACACAGCAGACTTGTTTTTAAGGCGATAATTGTTGCATTTTGTAAGTTCTGGTTCATCTTTATGACATTTTTCTGGTGAGCTTCCTCTTCAGAGACAAACTGAACATGGTTGCCCTGTTTTAAATGTGCAGAAAAATGCAACTTTTCGGTTGGACTTTTTTTCCAGCAAAAAAGCTATAATCCCTGGTCCTTGATGGATGAGGTGCCCATACATGTGCCAGCACTCTGATCTGCATGCCCAGCTGCCGTCACTCAATGAGAACTAAATCGATAAGTTAAACATTTGCAGTTGAGTTTAACTATTAGGTTTCTGAACAAATGATACTACAGGAGAGGAGGGTGGTGCATGTGATGTCTATTTTTATCAGTTCCAGAGTTTAAAAACTTGAGAGGGTACAGTATAGTTGCAAGTCATGAAATATCTTGCAAAAAAAAAAAAAAAAAAAAAAATTAGCTGAGCGTAAGAGTCTCTAATACAAAAAGGTCAAATTCAAGTCAAGGCCACTTTGGTTTATTGGCATGCAGACATTTGAAAACGCCTCCAAGAAGAAACCCTGTCGTATTTGCAGCCATAAAAAGGGTTTCATTGCCCAGACTCTGGCTAATGGAGCAATCCATCCCACACTGAACGGCTAAGTTTGCACACAACGATAATCCAGACATTGATTTCTACAGAAAATGATTTATAATCTTCATGCATAACAAGTGAGTGGACGACATGAAGAGCGCCAGATGTTTTTTTTTTGTTGTTTTTTTTTTTTTTTTTTTTGTTCTTTTGAGGTTTAAAAACATGACTTCTTATTTTAAGACCAATTGCAAATACAGCAAAATTTTAAAAATATATTAACCAAAATAATTATTGAGTTGACAGACATGACATGCAACATTTTCCTTAAAAACAATGTATTAACTAATCCCTTTCAATCATCACTTAAGTGTATGGTGGCGGCTGTATTTGCAGAGAATCTGCCCTCTGCCTGTATTCGTTATTTTCTCATTATTATGCTGTGCTCGGGAAGCTTTGCCAACTTAAAACGTCGCTATCTGACGCCCTGGGAACGAGACTCAACGATAAACTACCTTTCTGGTGCGTTTATGAACAGCTCGGACAAATCCTACTAATTCCTCCATTGAATGTGTGTACATATCCCACCATGACATCGCTTAAATTTTCGTTTAAATATCTTAAAAATTGAATTTAAAAAATCAAAAATGATTGACACATTTTTTCCACTCATCAGAAATTATAATGCATTATTTAAACGCTTTCTTTAAATCTATATTATTTGCAGACAGTAGCTCTAACCTTTAGTTTGAGCTCCACATGTAAAGTCCAATGTGACCGGAGCTGCACTGCTGCAACTCTCCGTTTTATCCCCTAAACAGGCTTCATCCATCTCTACAAAATAAAACGTCAGACTATTGCGAGCTGCGCGAAAAGACAACACAAAAAACACTATTTTCATTTCTTGGTTTTTTTTTATTGTAATTGCTGTTTTCTGCCGTCTGATGACCCTGACTGCAGCTCATATAGTTCACAGCTCTTTTTATTTAACCACATCGCTGATTGGGACATTAATCTCCGCTTTGCCCGCGCAGTGCCGGTGCCGTGGCTTCGTTATAGTGACGCATTAGGCTCACGGTGACCCCTCGTTGCATCAGTTGTGGTCTCTGACACGCTATTAGGTTGAGACGGTGTGCAGGAGATTTGTGGAGGCGCTGACACGGTGTTGTCGCGTCCCCTTTGACGTGTTGCTAAATGAGGCCACTCCAATTAGCTCTTTGCGACAGGGTGAGAGTGCTGCACACCTCCACTGAAAGGAAAGAAAATATAGTACCAGGATTTATCCAAAGAAAAGCAAAGTGAACGTCGTGATTCACACCTGAGCTGCTCCAAAGCTGTGATTGGTTAGTTAGTGTGCGGTTTGGGTGCAAAATGTCCTGCTCAAGGGCACGCCGGCAGTGGTGGATAAATCTCACTTATTTAACCCTTTTTGCAACCGCCATGCAACGCGACAGTTAAAGGGCCAATCTTTTTTTTTTTTTTCCCTCAAATGACATTTACTCACATGCAGTAGACTGAACTGAGCTGTTACAATTAATCAATTATGAACTGATTATTAAATTAATCAGCAACTATTTTGACGATCGATTAATCAGTTTGACAATTTTTTTTCATTGATTTAACTTCTTAAATTTTAATATTTTCTGCTTTTTACTCCTCCATGACAGTAAACTGGATGTCTTTGGGTTGTGGACAAAATAAGACATTTAAGGACATCATCTTGGACCTGGGAAAACACTGATCAATGTTTTCTGACATTTTTTGAGCCAAACAACTAATTGATTATTCGAGAAAATAATTTGAGAGATTAATCAACGATGAAAATACATGCTAGCTGCAGCCCTACACTGAACACATTGACTTAATGGTGAATTAACATTATATTAACATTATCTGTATTTCTCTCTAACAGATTTTAGTTGTGCTTACAAACTTGGGCTGCATATAACAATTATTTTCTGGTCAATTAATCTGTTGATCATTTTCTTCATTAACTGATTAGTTGTTTGGTCCATAAAATGTCAGACAATGATGAAAAATGTTGATTAGTTTTTCCCAAAGGTAAAGATTAATGTCCTCAAAGATATTCAGTTTACTGTCAAAGGGGAGTGAAAACAGAAAACAGAAAATATTCACATTTACGAGCTGGAATCAGAACATTTTGGCTTTTTCTTTCTTACAAAATTGCACAAACTAATGAATTTAATAGTTCACAACTAATCGATTAGTTGATTAATTGTTTGGTCTTTAATATGTCAGAAAATAGTGAAAAATGTTGTTCAGTGTTTCCCAAAGACCAAGATGATGTCCTGGTTTGACCAGAACCCAAAGATATTCAGTTTACTGTCATAGAGCAGAAAATATTCACATTTAAGTGTCTGGAATCAGAACATTTTTACTTTTGTTTTTACTTGGAAATGACCCAAACCGAATAATCGATTATCTTTAATAGTTAACAACGGGTAAATTAATCGCTGAAGCTCTAGCTAGAAACATTAGAAATTAGAATTGTGAGACCAGTCAAAGAAAATGAAGAGTGATGGCAGTTTCTCATGTTTCTAATTTTGGTAACAGAGCTTACAGCCTTTTGTTAATACGTCATAAAACCGTTTTAATAAATTCATCAACCCACACATTTAGATTTTACGTGTTCAAAAAGGCGATGGTGCATATGGCATGTTAATGTACTGTTTCGATGGAGAGGTCTTCTCGCTTACAGAGCAGCTTGTCGACATCTGCTTATCTGATGAGTCTGATAATGACTTTGCGAGCAGGATGACCAGCCAGAGATAATCACTGACAGATTTCTTTTGATCCATCCCACATCACAACGGTTTCCTCAAAGTGCATTAAAAGGTGGCCCCGGGGGAAACATGGCAGAAACCATATGAACTCCAAGGTTTTAACGGTTTACAGTGACATGAAGCCTGATTCGAACTGATGTTGCTTTGTTTTCCCTCAAATTTAACAATGAGTCCCAATTAACCTATTTACCATTGTTCTGTATCTAAAACATATGGTGTTTTAAATTGGTAGCAGAGACAAATTATTTCTCATCACTTGCATTTCTGACATCACCCTCAAAAGTTATATTATTGTTCATCACAGATTCTACGAAAATAGGAAAGGTTTTATAAAATAAACCCACAACCTACCTAAACCATCACATATCTTCAAGAGATTTCTTTTTCTTTACTTTCTTTACTCAGGGTGGTGTCAGGTTAGGTTAAGGTTTACAGTTTACACTACACCTCTTCAAAAACTTAAAAGATCAGAAATATTGTTACAAATGGTGGTCAAAACTAAAATATGAATCTTAACCTCAGTCAGTGGTTGAGTATTTTAAATTGGCAGCAGACCCACATTATTTCTGACACCATCTTAGAAGCCTACGTCGTTGGTCATCACCAGTTCTACAAAAACAGGACTTTCACAAATATTTGTTGATCAGGAATTTGTCTAGTCTTCTAAGAATAAACCAACAGCCAACCTATATCATCAGTTTTCTTATATTTTTAATAGAAGACGTGTTTTGCTTTGTCCCTCTGGTCTGTGTCTCAGAGTGCTTTTGGGTTAGGTTAGGGTTTACAGTTTAAACTTCAAAAACATAAAAAGATCAGAATGACTGTGGTTACAAATGACGGTCGTAGTCAAAAACAGAAAAATATGATTCTTAAACTCGGGTCAGTGGTTGAGTATTTAAAATTGGTAGCAGACCCACATTATTGTTCACTGGTTTTTTATTTTGGACATCATCTTAGAAGCCTGTGTTGTTGGTCATTACTAATTCTGCAAGAGCAGAAAATATTTGCTGAGTAGGAATTTGTCAGAGGAAATTAAGTTACTAAAATAAACTTGTTACAATTGCTGGTCATCACATGAAAATATGAATCTGAAACTCGAACCACCGGTTGAGTTATTTTAAATGCGTGAACTTTCTACAGCTTCTGATGGGAGGAGTGCCAGAAAAAGTTTGGTAACCACTGGGTTAGGGTTTAAAGTTTACCCTGCATCTCTTCGAAGCCTTAAAAGATCAGAACAGCTGCTACAAATGGCTCTTATTGTCAAAAACATTAAAATAAAATCCTTAAACTCAGGTATTTTAACTCCACGCAGCATTTATACACATTAAAACCATGTCAGCAAATCTAACAAACTAACTAGCCTCTGCACAAGCACTTTATCTCTGGTTGCCTGAAATTCATTGTTGTTTTCCTGTTGGGCTGTAGCCCAAAACCTTCAAATATTTTTCAGAGACAAGAGGCTATAAATACAGGTTGGCCTGCTTGCCTGTTGTTTTGAGTGCAGATATTTCAACTAGAAATGGATTCCATTTTTTCTTTCCTCATGAGTAAATCATTTTAGAAAAAAAAAACATGTGTGCAATGAAACAAACTGGAATAATTCCCCTGCTTAGTTGGCTTGTGCATGCAGAATTTCAGCTATTTTCAATGCTATATTTATATTCCTGCAAACATTTCCTGCTTCGTAATTGTTTTGGCTGACTGTTGTTCAGTTTGATTCTGATAATGGAAGTACATCAATCATTAGTCCATCCATCCATCATTAGAGTCCAGCGCACACTGTGGCTGCTGCGTTTGTCATGCTAGTGTGTGCATCTGTAGATATTTTCCAGTTCTTAGTATTGGAGCGTTTCTGACATCGATTCTGGTCAGAGTGGAATAAAACTGTGGTTGAGTCATCAAGCCAAAACCTTAAACCCCGTAGTAAAATGTCACGACTCAAAGGAGGCATGTCAGTAGATAAAAACACATCTTCTCACCGCGCATTTTCACTGACCTTAGCGGAGGCCTTCAAGCCAGTCTGACATGTTGCAGCCAGTGTACAGTATCAACAACAAGAGGCATGTACCGGCTGATGCAACGACTCAATCGCGCCCGATATGTTCCACCTCTTTCTCTGCAGTGCATTCATTTATAATTATACTGGCATCGCAGAAAGAGAGTGATTAAAAGTAGAATTTGGCAAACAAAACGTGGTGTGTAAGGTATCATCATAACTGTGCGTTTGGCAAGGAATGTTATTCGGCAGCTGCAGCAGCAGGACACAGGTGGAAATGCAACTTGACTGGTGATGGGAGCCAAGAAAGATCTGGAAGCTGAATGTGTTTGTGTGTCTGTCTATGTGCGTTTGTATGACTGTGCACTAACTCTTGTAGGATATCGCCTTCATAATGTCGCCAGAGGGTGAAGAACTATGACTCATTACAGAGAAAAATGGCAGAATGCATGTTATTGCAAAGTATGATGAAAAAGCAAAGAAAAAACAAAAAAATCTTAAATTTCAAGCAGGAAACTATACAGCAGCTACACAAGACTGTCAAAATAAAATGTCATGTTGTACTTAATAAACTCTACTAAATAAGATGTACCAAATCCAACAATTCCTGATGGCTGACCTGTGTGCAGCGGCTGCTCCTGTAAGTATCTGACAGTTCGGTCTTATGTCTTTGACTCTGATATCCCTCCATATACCACAGTTAACTGCGTGATACACTGTGGTTTAGGTGAGAATAGATGATGTAACAGGGTCACATCACTTCCACAAGCTGTGGTGACCCCTGCGCTTCTGTGTGAAAGCACCTCTCCAACAGTATTTAATACATGCCAGTGGTTTTTAAATCATTTTTAGGCCTTTGGTGCAGTACAGAGAGGTAGTGCTGCAATGATTAGTTGATTAATTGTCAATTATTAAATTAATTGCCCACTATTTTAGTAACTGATCGTTCATTTTGAGTTATTTGTTATGAAAAGATGTTTAAATTCTCAGACTTCAGCTTCTTCAATGTGAATATTTTCTGGTTTATTAGTAAACTGAGTAGCTTTCGGTTGTGGACAAAAACTATTTTAGGATGTCATCTTGGGCCTTGGGAAGCAATGATCGCGATTTTTCACCATTTTCTGACATTTTATGGACCAAACATCTAATCAATTAATCAAGAAAATATCAAGAGATTAATCGACAATGACAATAATCATTAATTGCAGCCCTAAGGAGAGGTGAGACGCTGTGAGGTGTCTACTCGGTTTCCTATCAACGTGCAGGATAATAACACAATAAGGCAATGTTTTAATATGTGAGGAGGAGGTTGAGTAAAGGGCTATTCTGTAAAATGTCAAACACACACCCCAAAGGAAAGGTCATTTTTTAACATCTTGATGCCATGTTTGTTTACATTTTTATGGTCAAGGTGTAAGGAATGGAGGCATTGATAGTAGGGCTGCACAGTCAATTACTGCAATAGCAATATAGTCACATGCAACATCCAAATCACAGAAGCTGCAATTTTCTGATAAATGAAAAATGTGTGACAAACAGCATTATGAAGTACTGTAGTGCTGCAGAGATGCCCTGGCCTACAACCTTCACCTTCAGTGAAAATGAAAATTGTGATGCAAAAATGGTCAGTCAAACTACTCATGAATCATATTGCAATTGCCGTATCTTTAAAAAAAATAAAATCACAAGATGATCTTTTAAACCATATTGTCCAGCCCTAATGGATAGCATACCACTTTAAATGTCCTGACAGACAAGAAATCCACCTCTTTCAACTGAGTGACCAATCACCTGACAGTTGCATCTGTGATCATTTAGTTTGTTTGCTAATAACAATTTCTAAATAAAATGTCACGCATTTCCGACATTATAAGGCGCATGTTTCCCATTAATTCCAATTGCTCCTTGCTCACTCACAGTTTGATTGATAATGATTGGCCCGGATTTGCTTGCTCCAGGTGTTTGCCGTTTATTATTTTTCTACCCCTTTCAATTAATCACTAATTGGTGTTTCCACCTGCAATGGAAATTACACCACAACTGTGGCCAAAAGCCTCACACTGCCACTCTTTGTGTGGAAAATGCATCAAAATATTTATGGTCAAAATTAAAGCCAAGATTTTAATGTTTATATGCTGAAAAAAGAAAATGTCCAATACTAAAAATTCATGTTTGTTGTGTCATTGTTGCTTGCACAGCATGACACAGTCAAGGATTTTGAAATTACAACAACAACAAGAGCTGATTTCAGTGCATGTCATGTCTGGGGATTATGTCTCGGTTGAGGTGAGGTGACTGTGTGGGATGTAACATAATAGATGATTTCTGTAAAGTTGTCATTATACCAGTATTTTAAACTTCGATACCATACTGACATAAAAAAAAAATGGCACTACCATGGAAAAGCTAAAAAAAAAAAAAGTCCTCGGCACACAAAAGAGGATAATTTATTTTAACAACTTGCACATGATGCTGGTGCAGGACAAGCCAAATTTCAGGAAGGAAAAGAAAGACTGAGGTCTGGAATGAGCACTTAGGTCAAAAGAATTGTAGGACCAACTTAAAAAAAAATCACTTTAATTGGTAGCACATAAAGTTTTTTGGATCAATGTCAAAACAAGTGTCTTCATTCATCTAATCCAACTTGTTAACTCAATTCATTTGTGTGTCACTACTTTAAGTGTGTAAAAAGTTTGTCCAACCATTCTCTTTATATAGCTTTGGTACTTAATAATAAATAATAATAATAATAATTAATACTATCAAATGTTAGTATCGTATCATTTTAAACATATAGTATTGAAAAAGTATAAACGTATTGATATTTTTTACAGCCTTAGATGTCTGCATATGGCAACACTATGATGTTATGACTATAATGATGCATTAATAAAGACTTTTTTTGATAAAATGTGTCACTGCAAGTCGGAATTTCTCTTGTATATGAACTCAAACTCAGCAATGAGGTGGGGTTTTTTTCTACTGACATGGCTATTTGTTCGGCTTTATTGAGGTTGGGTTAAAAAAAAAGGCACCGTATTCCACTGAAAGGGCAAAGAAAAACACTTAAAAGGTCAAGTTCTTGAAAACAGTGAGGCCTTAGCCAATGAATAACATCTAAATTTGGAGAAAAATGGTAGGAATGAAGACTGGAATCTAGATGAAAGTTTGTGTTTCTTGAGCACAGAAGAAAGCAGCATTACAACTAAATGCAAGCCACATCAGAGCGTCAGTGCACAAGTAACGTTGCACTGGTGGTTTAAGGCTTACTGGGAACTTGTCAGCAGCTTTTACAACTTAGAATTGAATGTTGAAATGCTGCAAAGATTCAAGATGGATCTTCTCTTGCAGTCCAGACAGAATCTTAGTGTTATTATTAAAGCTATCATATATGAATGTATAATTATGGTTTTAATCCACTGTGTCTGTTTACTCATAGCAAAGCAAATAGCAGCACTGGTGTTTAAGTGTCACATGACGTGTCTGCAGCCACTTGTTTTTTTCTTTAAACATATGACAGCCCCCTGCACTGCATCCCCACTCAGCTATTTGGTACAAAGCCACGCGCAGCAGTGGTTTGTGTCTAATGGACAAGTGTTGATAAGTCCTTAAAAAGAGCATCCAGCTGAACTTCTCGCTGAAGGTTGTTTCCAAACTTATGCGACGTAAGTATCCATCTGTCATCGCTTCACAGAAAGCCGCAGCCGCCGTCATCAAACAGATAAATGGCGGCATGTTGCTACCTAATGGCGAGTGGAATGATTGTTTGAAAGCAGCCATTTCTGCAAAGCTTTTAAAATATATGTCTTTAAAAAAAAAAAAAATCTGTCCACCAGTTGTTTGTTTTTTCTTTTTATAAAATAATTGGTTTATGCTTAAAAACCGCACTCTGTAATTGAGTCTCAGTGTTGAAACTCTGCGACTGCAACACTGGCTTTGTTTATGTTTTGATTTATGTGAAAGAGGATTTTTTTTTTTTTTTTAAATGTAAAATTATGCCTGGGTGAGGTTTTGAATCGGAGTGAAACATCAAATTTAAATGTTTTTCTTGTTTTGTTTTTTACATTTAGGTTTTGAAATAATAAGTTTGGTTTCAAGTTAAATAAACAAATCGTTCCAGTCACACAATTCCCTTCATGAATCTAAAAATTTATCCCCCTTCTATGCTGAACTCAAACCACAGAAAATCATAGACCTTCCTCTCTGTTCTCATTAATGTATTCAAGTCATAACCCCCTGTGATATTAGGTATTGAACTGATAATACAAGAGAGAGTGAACACAAAAAGTACAAAGCCATCCTCTTCTTTTTTCCTCCAGTGCTTTACACAGGAAGAGATTGAATCAGGATTAGAGCCCATAGAAACATATCTTTAAAATAGTGTCAGCATCAAGCACTGCAAGTTAATTATAACCAAAGAGAGAGTGTGTGTGCGTGTGTGTGTGTGTATGTGTGTGTGGGTGAGGGGATTAGTGTTTTGATCCCTATCCTTGTTAAACAAAATGGTGACGTACTGTAAGGTTTGAACAGTTTATCCCACTGGGTTACAGGTCGATTCTTTGTACAAATACACTGCAGCCTTTGTTCTCTGAGCCTTTAAAAGTAGACGACATATCACACACCTGCTTATGTGATTCTCAAGTGTTATATTAATATATAGGTATCATAGCATTTACTGACTCCTTAAAAATCACCCTGGCTGAAGTCCAAATGACAAATGTTTTGTCAGACACATTGTAGGAAAAGATTCACTGTAAAAACAAAATAAATCACAACAATTTGGTGGAATCAACTTCTAATTTTAAGTCTTTTGATTTGAAATGATGAGTTGAATGAATGTACTGTTCAGAGTTTAATCAACTAATTAAATTAAGTTTCTAAAGAAACATGATCAATATATTAGCAGACTTCCCGGCATATGTTGTTTGAGAGTTAAAACTCTCCTGAGACCCTCTTTTTTTAATAGTTTTAAGTTTCAAACTGACTCAAATTTATAACGTTTGCCAGTCTGACTTAAGAGTTATCTATTATCTTTAGCTTATTATTTATCAAGTTTCTTTTTGAGGGGAAAAGTTTATTTGTTTTAAATTATGACAAAAGGATCCCAACTTGTCTTTTCAAATTCAGAGGACTTAAAATGTTGAGACAGCCCAGACACTATCTTTTTAAAGTCAAAACATATACTTTATATTTACAGTGTAGGAAAAGCTACAAAGGAAAAAATCAGACAGAAAGTTGGTGGAATCAAATATTTCCTCGTTAACTTAATGTAAAGTTACAAGTTTTATTTATTCAAGTTAATAACTAGTATTCATTTTTAAGAATACTTCAGAACTTCATAAACATGAAGCAAACTGAATTAATATTAGTTTTATTTGGCTGAAAAAGTTTATTTGTTTTGAATCACTGCAAAATTGCCTGAACTCATCTTTTCCAATTTAGTTAACTCAAAATTCTGAGGCAGCCCAGACACTAATAGTCTGTATTTACAGTACGCTACAAAGGAACGCAGGATTATTTCCATGGCTATTTTAGGCGGCCGAGTCTTTTTTTAGCGTCTGAACGATGATATGTTGTTGACTCATAAATAATTTCAAAGTTACATCACCCCGTGGCTTTGAGCTGCTTCTGCTACAACCCAACCCAACCTCATGGCCACGTGCAGTGTTTCAATAAATCACTCATTCCTGACACATTTGCTGATGGTGTTTGACTAAAACCGCAAACAGCCATTACATTTTTTTTTCCTTCCAAACATATGTTTCAAACAGAAAGTTGAAACTATCATTATTTGCATTTTCTAAGTCTTAAAATGTCTTTTGTTTTTTTTCTTATTCTTTTGCAATTAAGTTCATTCAAGTTGAGGATTGTTGCATGTGCAGATGGTTTGGAGGCACATCAATCTCTGTCAGCAGCGTAATAATGCAGACATTCCATACTGGGACACTTCATGAGCAGAGGAGGCACATGAGAGGGGGAGTTCCCTAAATCAAATAAAGGCTTGTGTTCTGGCTCAAGTCTGAGAACCAGCACCCCGGTGAGGATGCAGTGGGAATGAAATTATACACAGCCCCCCCCCCCCCCCCCCGGTTACACTGTCTGCATTTTTAAGCATTACAGTTAGAGAAACGTTGTTAAGTATTAGCAAATAAAATTCAAATGTAACATGCAATAAAATGTTAGTCTTTGTGATGTGTAAGTCTAGACCATCATGATGCATTTAGAAAATCATTGCAGTTTAATATTAAGGTGGTTTTATTGTTTAGAAAAGAAAGAAAGAAAAAGAAAAAAACCCCCAAAAACTACATAATGGTCAGATGGAGAGTGGGGCTTTTTAATTTAATGTATACCAACTTTTTAGTCAGATTTTATGGAAAGCTATTGCTGCAACGCCAGAAAAAGAAAAACGTTACGTTATACAACATACAAACTTGTCACATTATGACAAGAAACTTTTCTTCTTATAAAAATATAATATTTATCTCATTATAATGTGAACAGTTTCATGTTATAACATGCTAATTTATTGTTATAAGAAACTTCTTTTATAAAAACATACTATTTATCTTGTTATAAAGTGAAATCTTTCATGTTGTGATAACATATTGTTTAACGAAACATTATAACAACATGAGTTATCACTTTATGATGATGAAAGTTATCAGGTTATAATGTTATAACAAGATAAAACAGTATATTGTTAAAGAGGTAAAGTTTGTTATAACGTGATAAGTTTGTATCATGTAATCTTTTCATGTCATGTGTTAACATCTCTATTACAAGAAACTTTTCTGTTATATTATTATCTTGTTATGAAGTGAAATATTTCAGTTATAATATGATAACTTATATTTCTTTAACATGACACTATAACAAGTATAAGACAGCACATCATAACAATATAAGTTATTACATCACAGCATGAAAAGCTTTGTTAAAAAGTGATAACTTGCATTGTTATGACATGACATAAAAATATAACTTATCACATCATAACATGAAACGTTTCAAGTTTCTTGCTATAACATGATAACTAATTGTTATAACAAAACATTTCATGTTGGAATGTGACACTCTTATAATGTGACATTATAAAAATATAAGTCATCACATAACAATGTTATGTTACAGTTTGCGTGTCACAATAACATGAAAATATCTTGTAATAACAAAAAAGCATTTTTCCTTATAACATGATACTAATCCATTTTTCTTTTTCTGGTGTAGATGCAATACTTTGCTGTTATATTTCATGGATATAATGACCAAAAGATGTCTTGAGTTTCCCTAATCTTGCCAATCTTCTCCCTCTTTGTCACACAAGCATTAAGCTACATCTCTATTTACAGCATTTCCCTGGCTTTCTGGATTCTATCTCTTAAAGTGATCTTTCATCCAATGATCAATCTGAACATGAATTCCACAGCCATAAAATGTTGGCAGCACTTCTGATTCAACCCCTTGTACCTCCCTTGACTTTGGGTCTTTGGCTTGATGTTGACATCACATGTAGAAAAATTCTCAGGCGCAGGCTGGAATAACACATGGAAAGTATTGGGGCTGCAGGGAGACATGGGATGGAGAATGATAAGACTGGATGCCCTTCATCTTTCTCTCTGAATGCAGGCCTAAGTCAATTTTACTCTCAGCGTGAGACTTTCTTCAGCCCAAGTTTTGAGTAAATCCAATCAGCTGTCCACAGGATTGAGATGTAGTGTGTCAGTGATGACAGAGTTCGCTGAATGGGAAAGATGCGGTCCAGCATTTTTAATAAGACACTATACTATAAGCTCCACTAAAGTAGTAATTATCATTTAAAGGGAATTACACTGTAAAAATAATCTATTTGTGTTACTTTAAAAATGTTTGTGTCCGGGCTACCTTAAAATTTTACGTTGACTGAATTTGAAAAGACAAGTTGAGGTAATTTTGTGATGATTCAAGGCAAATAAACTTGTCTAGTTAAACAAACTTGATATTAATTCAGTTTTACTTCAGAAAATATGTTCAGTGGGTTTAAGATTTTAAGTTGAATCAACAACTCCTCAGTCACTTTGTTCCAGCACTGGCACAAACACAATATGTGAAACTGCTCCCAGAGAATTCATTAAATTTGTAAGAAAGTAGAGACTGAATTTGGTGCTAACCTCCACTGTGGTCTGCAGTGTTTTCATTATTGTGAAAACAAGCAACCGCTATGACGACTGGTCAGATTCGCAGTGATCGGGCAGAAATGCAAGGTCTTGCAGAATTTAGAGATTGATTGAATTTGCATGATGGTGCAACATTGCAACTTCCTGGAGGGAGTGATCGGTGACACAGCAGGTTTTCATCATATATGTTTTCTTCAAACTGCAGAAAAGAAGGGTCGCTGAGAGATTTTTAACCCTCAAACAATGCATGCTGGGAAGTCTGCTGCTATGATGATCACTTTTTTTAGAAACTTAATTTAATGAATTGATTAAACTCTGTACAGTACATCATTTATTCAAGTTATCATTTCAAGTCAAAAGTTGGAAGATCTCATGTTTACAAGTTCTTAAATGTTCTGAAAATAAACTTATATTAAGTTTAAATAAGTTCAACAAATAACAATTCTGTTAACTTAATGAGAAACGATTCCAATAAATATCTGCATTTTTTTTTACAGTGTATACTTTAAGACTTAATGAACATTAATAAATTATTAAGCATTACTTAGTTTAGCATAAATTTCTCCCCGCTACAAACCAGAGACACATTCTTAAGTCCATTAACATTTGAATTTGTTATGATAAATCAAAATAAAAGGGTAAATTAGACCAAACACCTTCTAATTTAGATACCAAACATTTCTTCAAAGTTGTCCGAGACATTTTTTATGATCAGTTTAGCATAAAAAAGGTGTATATTTATGGGCCCTCTGTCATGTTTTGTGTGTGGAGACCAGAGAATTAAGCTCTGAGTTTAGCATGGCATTGCTCGAGTGCTTTGGCATAGCAGCATAGCATGAAATCCCTCCGTCTGCCAGGTGCGAGTTCCCAAATCATACTTCCCCCAAATGTGCATCAACAGTTTTGACAGGCGGACTGTACAGTGCTTTTCTACACTCAACAGTGCTGCTGTTCCAAGAAGACAGAGCACACATACATCACACACAGCCCACACACCCCACATGCTCTACTTGATTTTTTTTTTTTTTTTGGGCACCTTCCCATCTCCACCCCTCTCCCTTTCTTTCCTCTCATTTTTTTGATTGGCTTGATTCCATGCTCATTAGCATGTCCCATTATCTTCTGGAATATTCAGGGGAATGTTTCCAGTTGCTGCCATTCCAATTATTGTAATATACAACATGGTTCATGACTTTCAAGTTTCTGGAAGTGCTTCAGCTTTTTGTCAAGGTCCTCAGTCACATGTGAGGGGCTGTAGATATTTCAAGGGCATCTGTTCCAAGCTGGCCCAGAAGAGAGACAACGCGGCAAAGAAGGGGGGTGGGGTGGGGGTGGCGGGTGAGGTGGGGTTGTGGGGGAGCAAGCTGGAAAGATCCACCTAGAATTTGTTGAATCAAATCCTTGCACCTGGATATAATTGTCCTGCCGCTGTGCTGGGAGTTGCTGCCGCCACAAAGAGACCAAATTAGTGGCTCGAAAATGGCGACCTGTCAAGACACGCGGCCTCACCTGGTATCATATTTTACCAAGACAAAACGCTTTCCTTGCATTGCTGGTTAATGATTATTTTGTTTACGGGCTCGGATAAATGCACCACTCAGAATTGCCAGAGATGATGAGCATGAAATCAACAACGGCAAACAATGTATAATAGCTTCTCAAAGTGCTAAATGAATCATTTACATGTGAACTAAATCAAATGCAAATGGTTTTGTATTATATTTAAATCTTTTTCTTTCTTTTATTTTGATTTATGGTTTTGATTCATTTGTTTTTTTTGGTTTTTTTTTTTAAAGATCAATCGTCTATTTCAGTCAACATCTGGTTTGGTATAGGAATAATACATATGTATTATCTCTGTAGCTCACCATATGGATACATGAATAACAAAGGGTCTAGATAAATACACAGTCATCCAAGGAATTAACACATAGGCCTAGTGCAACAGTTTTCAACAACTTCTAATGAAATTAAGTTCAACCAACAAACCACACTGAGTTAGGGGGAATAAGTTTTTCCTCTACAATCAAACTTATTTTTAAATTTCCTCTTACTTAATAATCTCACCAATTTTTATGTTGATTACTCAAAAATTGATTGTGCCGCATTATTTAAATGATTATTTTTAGTGTTATGCAATTAATTGGTGTGAGTTGCAGAGTTTTGGAGATATCAACTATAAAGATGTCTGCCTGCTCTTCATTATAATAGGACTAGTTGGAATTCAGCTTGTGGTGCTCAAAGTGCCAAAAAATACATGTGAAAAATTCAACACCAGTGTCTCTTTATAGAAATCATGACCTGGTTACTCAAGATCCAGAGACCAGTGAACAGTTATCTTCTTTCTAGTAAAAAGAAACAAAAGTGATCACGACAAGGTCTGTGGATCTTGAGTAACCAGGTCAGGAAAAGACAGTGGTGTTTTTCAAATTAATTTTTTTTGGCAGCCAATATCTCCAAAACTCAGCAACTCACACCAAAACTACCTAGATTGATAAATGGCCCTACAGGTAAGAAGAAAAATAAGTTTTTTTTAATTTGGTGATGAACTGTTGCTTTAAGTTGGTGTAATTTAAATTAATGAATAAGAGTATGTATCTTGCAATCAAGCATTTAATGACTTTGTAATAAATGTTCCCCTGAATTACTTTTTAGAGTGTAATAGTAATATCTATCAGTCTATTGGGTGCAACCAGCTTTTAATCACTTCTTGTGGAAGATCAGGGCAGCCCTTTCATCTGTATTTCTTCAAATCTATAACTTAAACACACCAAGCCATCAACATGCGCAAACTCACTTACGTGTGGCCGCTTTGCGTCGGCATGCTGATTGTGTGAAGGGGAAAGAATTACATCTTCTTAACTAAATAATGCAGTGTACAGCCATGGCATGGATAAAGAATTACAGCCCTGGGGGGTCTGGACAATAACTACTAACATTGATGAATCTCGTGGAAGATAACACCAGGCCTAAGCATTCCTCTAAGAATATTAATAGAAGACCCTCTATTTATATTCCTACATAAATTCCAGCTGCATGTGAAGTTTATGGTATTCATTTTCAGCCGTGACAAATTAGTGTTGTTACACTGCAAAAAAGATTATCATCTGTTTTTTAATTTAATTTTTAATCTTGGCAAGTTTATCCAGCACAGACAATAGCATAATTTATCACACTTTTATCTGTAATTTGGCCATTTTGCAGTTTGTATGAAATATTACACGAAGAGATAAAAATGATTCTTTCAGATCGTAATTAATATCAGATTTTTGAATTAAAAGCGGTTATGGTAGGCTATTTAGTTTTATGGATTGGAGTGGAGGAAGAGTTTTATATTCTGTTTCCATGAGTCTTCATGGGAGTGTTGTTTTGGGTCGGACTTGGCAGGGTGGTAAAGCAGTGTGGTCGGAGTATGGTTAGGTGTATAATCGTTGCTGGGTGAAGCCATGTAAGCAATGTGGCAGTTTCGTGGCCTCTGAATGTTTTGAGTGGGAGAAGGAAACATGTTTTGGAGCTCAAGTCAGAGTCAAGAGCAGTTCTTTGTTGGTTTGCTTTTTTGTCGCACATACTCGCAGTTTTTGGAGAGCTTTTTAAAGCTTACTTCACTTTCCAACTATTTTTATAATGTTAAAGTCAAAATCATGAAATAATGGTCACCTCGCCTGCCTTCTAGCTGAAATCACTCCTAGAGCCATTAAAAAAGAAGCATTAAAACAAGAACTCCCAGTGACGCACGGAAAGCATGTATCCAGTTGTCTCACTCACAGACAATAAAAGAGGTTTTTCGAACTAAATCTGGAGTAATCCATCACGGTTTCTCCATCTCTGCACCTGCATGGTGAGGGGACATCCTCAGGGGGATCGCAGCTACAGACAGTGCGGTGTGTAGTCTAATGGTTGAATCAGCTGGCAGGTGTGCCCCAGAAGTTTCTCTGCCACCTGCACACTGGACAGTCCATAAATGGTGTAACTGTTGTATTGCTTAGCTGGACAGAGAGACACACCTGGGCCGGGCTGAATTAAATGCTTAATGGGTCTGTCTTCTTCTGCTGGAGAAAAAAAAAAGACACCCTGTGAATCTCCCTCTCCACATTTTCAAACCTCACACGGACCTTGATGAAGATGAGGAAAGGAGCTCATTTAAGCCCATGTAAGTCAATGTTTATGCAATCCTCTCTTTGTTGAACTCTATACTGTTTTTACAACAAAATTAGTGCATATATATAGTCTTTTTTTAAGGTGGCGAAACCTGCTAAAAATAGGTAATGAGTCTTCCTCTCTGTTTTTCTAACGTGTGCCAGAAAGCCTCTTGTGTGCAGGAGAGCAGAGAGAAAGCCTCTGTCTTCAGCTCTCAGTACTTTTGTAGCTTCTGACTGAAACTCTGTGGTTCGAAGTTTAGTGTCGCTGTTTGTATTTTCAGTATCTATCTTATTTTACTGTTTGGTGTTTGCTTTCAGCTGCACAGAAGCAGTGTTACTGCCGATGAAAACTCAACATTTTCTGATTTTGCCGCTTTAGAATACAACCTTCACGATAACAAAATAACTGAGGACTTTTATTGTGACAAACGTATAGGAAATACAATGTTTATCCACTGCTTTACAGACACTCGACATCAGTAAATACACACCTTTAAGTAGGTGCAAACTCTGCTGGACTGATGCACCAAGTCAAACCAAGTCAAGCCAAGCAGCATGCATATGAAAAAGGAGCAAAACAGTTGCACAAGTTACAGACGGAGATTGCGAGCCTTCATTGCCTCCGCAAAAGGGGACAAAAATTAACGCGACCACCCAGGTATCAAGTTTCCAACGCTGGCATCGGAGCTGAAACCTATAAATACCTGTGACTACTACAGTCATTTGACCTGGCAATAGTGTTGTCATGATACTAGAATTTTGATATAACACCCTGAAAAATAACGATATTCAGTACCATTTTTGATACCACAGGGACAAATTGAGTCAACATTGAGGACATTAATTTTTTGTTTTTTATAGACATGACAATGGCTATTAAAAAAGGGAGACAAGTGACAAGAAGAAGACAGTTCTGTGAGTAAGTGTGAGGAGGCGGCACTATGTGGGCACTGCAGTGCGTGTGTGTGTGTGTGTGTGTGTGTCAACTCACTGTTAGGGAGAGGAAAGAGAATAAGAAAGTGCACCAGAGCATTAATACTGTGAGAAAAGAGGACTGAAAACATTTCAGATATTCAGCATATTTTTGACTCCCACTACCTGGAATGAATGACGTTATATTGATCACAAGGCCAGATGTTTCATAACATTTGTTTTCCAGTGTAAATTGGACTACGCAGTTCATCCTGTCAGATCAGTCTGATGATCTTTGAGGATTACTTGCTGCCAAACCATGACATGGACAGTAGAAAGTACATGTGTATTGAATTGCTCATTTAATGACAAAGTACATGGATTGAACTGCAGTCTAAGTGGCTTTGAGCTAACGATGACAGACAGAAGCAAAAAGCTCAGGAACAACAACTTTTTCTTGTAAGATGGAATAAATTGACCCCTCTCCTCCCCCAGAGTCGAGCCGCGGAGCTCCAACGGCCTTTAGTGCCATCACAAAACAAATGAATCCAGCAGAAGATCCAAGAAAGCTGATGCTAATTTCCAACTACAATATTCAAAGTAAGCAATTTCAGGGAAAATGCTCCAGGTAGTTCTATTCCCTCTGCTAGCCTCGTTTGTGCAGACATTTCTCAACATTTTATCAATAAATGGCATTAATCAGGTCATGATCAGTGTCATATATTTTATTTCTTATGGAATAGCATTTAATAGCTCAGTATATCATTGATACAAAAATTATATCATTAGAATAATAAACTGGTACTGTTACTGCCAGTGTTTCTATAAACTGTAGACAGACTTTGCTTCAACTCTATAACTTGCTGCTCCTTCACCCTTTTTGCCATCATGTGTGCATTTACTGTAAAGTAAGGGCTAAAGCAGCACTTGCATATATTCAAGCAAATATGGATTTTAATGAGACAACAACTGAAAGCACCTACAACACAGTATTTAGTGGTGGCAAGTTATATGTTGCTAGTGCATATGCATATTTTGTGATTGTTTACTTCTTTTGAAGTAAGGATACACTGGAGATTAAGAAAGATTAAGACTTTTGGTAATGTCGTGGTGAACTTTTTGTTGTCGTGGTGTATGCAAGTTCCTTTCAACTGGTATGGTACATGCCGAGCCCTCGGTTTAACACAATGGCACAATCGAAATTGCAGTGTACACTGTATAATAAATATGGACATATGGGCGGGCGATATGACAATTTTAGATTGCAAAGATTTAATGTCCTCTTACTTGTGTTTCCAAACTTTTCACTGCCAAGGCGCAGTGGTTTTCAACAGGGGTGTGTTGGGTGTGTTGTAGGGAATCCCCAGCTCAAGGAGGAACAGAATAATTTAACTTAATCACATTGTCTGGAAACTGGAATAACGCAAGAAGAAATAAAGTTTGATTCTAGTCTGATCATTGATTGACGATGATGGGGACCTAATCTTAAATCCTAAAAATAACGTATATACTCAAACAGTTTCCTTGAGATAAAATCCACTCATCCTGGGGGTCCGTGGATTTATGTGCATGTATTGTCCTTATGTGGCAGATCCACGCCACGTAAATAAACCACTAAATGATGTAGCAAACTACATAGCTATGCTGATTGGATGAATTACTTCACAGGGCTTCTCTCTGAGTGACATATTGTAAACAAAACAATTGCGTTATGAGTACTTGAAAAGTGTTTTTTATGATCATGATTCTTTTGGCTTCTGCTTACAACAAACAGGTTTTAATCATCATTTTGAAACCCATGTCGTATCTTTAATGCAATATTGTGTTTAATGACGCAAATGGAGAAATTCATAGGTTATTTTAAGTCTGGCTACAGTGTACAGAACATTTCTAATTTAGAAAAAAAGACTGTGGACTGTGATTGCAGTGAAATAGATTGTGATATTACTTTTGGATCAGACTGCCCACTTCTACATGATGAAACCCATGAATGGATGGGAGAGCTACTTTTTAACACCGCATCCAGTTCAATCAAACATTGACTATGCAAACTCAGCCTGATGAAATCTTCTAACCTAAGACACATTAATAATAATAAAAGTTTAATACTTCACAACACTGTTCATCATTACACCTTCACATGCATGAATACTAAACATTCAGTATTTACAATAATTACAGTATAATAATTGCAGTAATTACAAATGATTATAAAGATTACATTATTGTAATTTGTTCTTCATTTTCAGCTTATCAGCCTCATCACACAAATCCGACACCGTCGATAAAAACTTGTAACGCTCAGTGACTAAAACTACTAGGCTGGTTTTGAGTTTATCTCATCATTAAAGTGATAAATATGCATTACATCCCTCTACAACTGTTTGTTTTGATAATGTCATTTATGATGTTCTGAAGCTACTTTTATAATTATGATTATGTTTAAATAATAGGTGCCAAAATGTTAGCAAGTTTAAAAGACGGTAGAATGAATAATCTTCCCGTTTTGTGCGTAAATGATGCATCTATCTTATTATTAATGCTGTGTGAACAATTTGGCCTCGTCACAGCTGAGATGTGTGATTTTAACAGGCAGTGGAACGAGAGGATAGACTTTAAAGGCAGATTTACTCACTACTGTGTTGATGGCTGCAAGCTTACATAAAAAGATTTGATGTTTATCTCCCAACGATATCAGATACAACTACTCGGAGCTGATTTTTGAATTTGATACAAATAGAAACACCGTCTTTGCTTTCTGCACGGAGCTCCCAAGCCAGCCGGAGCTCCCAAGTGTACTCTTTGCGTGGGCCAACCCCGTCTGCAGCGCATTAGTTTCTAGTTCTTGAGATTTAAACTGTGGCAGCAACACATAGTGTAACAGCTCCCCAGAGAGAGGCAGTGATTGCACTCCAGTGCATGAGGTGATATTATGTTTAATGTGTCGGTTTATTCCTTGAGGGGCTTCCCAACATCTGGCGTGCTTTTAAGTCTTGGGACGCTCCCACTTCCATGTCTGTTACGTATCATTGGTACAAAGCTTTCTGTATGGGTCAGGTTTATTTTTTTACATATTTGTCTTTTATAGTTGTCAGTGTGGTTTCCGCTTTAAATCTGGCCAGTAGTTCTCAACCTGGGGGTCGGGACCCCAAAGGCAGTTGCGTGATCATTTCCAGAGGTTGCCAGATAAATGAAGAGAATTTAAAGAAAATATTGTGGCAAATGACACTAACAAAAAAGTAACATTTGCATTTTGTAACATAAAAAAAGCAAACAAACTACTCAGTCAAGCGAGAGTGATGGGAAATGACAGCTGTATTTTAGACAATGGCTTTTAAGAAGTAATCCAGCTCAAGACTCAGGCCAACAGGAGACTGGAGAGGAGACTGTTTCAAGGTGGGTCACCTGTCAGTCCAACAGCAGCACCGTCAACTGAGAAATGCAAGGCACAGGCATGGATAAGGCCAGCCATCCGTCATGTCCCATGACCCCTCCTCCTTTTGGATGAAAACTTAGCACTGTAAAAGCAGCCAGTCAGTATGTGCAGCACTGACACTTTATCACAGGTTGGTTAATGATATTACAGAGTAAATGACATATATCTGTAGATCAAAGTGAATCAGAAAAGAGTCTTGGTTCCAAAATACTTCAGCAGGGAAATAAAGCATCTCAACAACATACAAAGTGACAAATGGAAGCAGACTGAAAGGACCTCGATTTCTTTACTTTTTTCTGATTTTTCTATGTCAATGCAGATCATTGATAGGCAAAGATTTAGCATATTTGCTCACCTGATTGGCCAGAGAATTTGAAATCCTAATAGCTAAAAAGTGATATGGTTTTCTTATTTTATGCATTTAAACTAGCAAAGACCTTGGAATTTGTATTGGCCACCACTCAATTGTGGGAAGTCTCTCTCTTGAAAAGGTAGAGAACCACTGAATTAGGCAAAGGAAAGCACCCATTTCCTCCTGTATTCTTCCAGTTTCTGGGTCCTTGTTTTGCTGATTTCCTGCAGCTTTTTTGCAGCATATGCCACCTGGTAATATAAAGAATATTTACTCTCACGTTAGGATACTGGTTTTAAGTTTCAACGCTACTCAGCCTCACAGGTACGTAGAGCAGCTCTCTGCAGGCCCCCTCTGCAGCCACCCCTTAGTTTGCCGTCCCATATTAGAGGCCAGCTCCCTGCAGTAAAAGACCCTGCCGGAAACTGGGTTTGATTTGTTGATGTGAGTGCGCTGAGGGCAGAGTGGGGGCCAAGCATTAATGGGATCGAGACAATAGGCCATCACTAATCAGAGACCTCAAGGTTGCCATGAGGTTAATTGTAATGCAGGTGGCACTAGGGGAGGGGGCGAATAAGAAATGTTGACTCCTTTACTGCCTTGGCGGCCATTGTGTTCTAACATTAAGCCCCGGGGCTAGGATTTGGCTTTCTCTCTCGCTCTTTCCCTTGTGTCCTCTTTACCTTTTAATTTCTTATTATCCGCTGATTCCCATTCACCCTCCGTGGGTTAAAGAAAACCTTTTTCCACGTGTCAAAAGGAAATGTTAATATTGAGCCTGTCCTGGCTGTTGTGATGCGTGGCAAACCATTGTGAGGCTCCACTGGTGATTCAACAGTGCATTTCACATTCACTGGAAGCACTCCTGTTGCATCATTGTTATTTGTTTAAACTGACAGAAACAGCAGAGCCTGCTTGCTTTTGTGTCAGTGAAAGACCATCTCCAAACAAGAGGCAGGTCATGAATACACAATGGGACAGTGTCTTTAGAGCAGCATTTGTTTTAGGTTTTGTTGTTTCTTGTGACCATTTTTCCGGGAGGTTGGACTGAACCGCATTTACCATGCTCATGTTTTTCAGAGGTTTCCTGTAAGCTGTTTGAAATGTGGTGGAGTTTACAGAGAGGGACACATCACTGAAACATTGAGTTTATATACTGCTCTCACAAATGTATGTGTACGTGTGTGCGTGTGTGTGTGTGGTTTGTGGTGAGGGCTACAAAACCCTGCCTCCAAAAAATTACAATTTAGCTTTTACTACTGCTTTTTAGCAACAGAATGAGATTGAATACGTGCAAGTTGCAAAATAATGATCATATGAAAATCACACAGGAAAATCAGTGACAACACGTTTCATTTCAGAGAATGTCAGAGGGAAATACCGAAAACATTTTCTCCGTAAAATTTGGTCCAGTTTCAGTGAATGAGGGACATAGCTGGTGGTGTGTGACTTGGTGCTGTAAAATGCCACACACTTGTCGTGGCCCTGCCACCAAAGTCAGTTCAGCAAAATGGTTTTGAAGCAGTTATTTTAAGGTAGAATAGTTACATAATGTGGCCTTAAATAGTCAGCAGCCATGCTAGCAGCCCCGTGAGGCCGTATTTAGTCAAAGTGATGTTTTGAGCATGACGCTAACATGCTGCTGTTTACGTAGGTGCAATGTTTACTATTTCATAACTCAGTATAACTCAATTGAGCTCAACTAATCGGTTAACTTACACTTACATACTTATATCTTTACAGGCTCATTTAACCATAAACCACAAACTTTCCCTAAATCAAAGTAGAGATTTTCTGATGCCATTTTTTCCAATTCCAACACCTGGACTTTGCATATTGGTCGATCTGATATCAATGCATTAATAAAATATACAAAAATATTTCTTATTAATATTTATTAACATATATAGCTAACCCTATATGGATGTGATATGGTTGCACGGCCTTGCTCAGGTTAATAAATTGGTGTACAGGTTGTTGCTGCAAATTTTCTGGGTTAATAAATTATGTGATATGGGATCAGTGCATAGACTTGCATAGTCGCCAATACCCATCCAGTATTTTACACAGTAACGAAGGCATTTCTGATACTAGTATCGGTATTGGAACAATCCAAAACAAAAGTATATTTGTTGCATAAAAATAAACTCAGGTTGTAAACCTTGTTCTACAGTCCTGCCCTTTGTAGGTCCATCATCATCTGTGTGGTACAAGAACTTTGATTCCCTTAAACAAACATTCCCACTGAACATAATCCAAGCAGCAATTACATTTACCTTACATTTACCGAAAAACAAATTAGTGGTAATATAAATGTAATTTCTAGAGGACAAGATTGGAGCTTCTACAGCATTTGATGAAATGATTCTGATCAAATATCAGGATTCTTCACAGATGTGTAATTAGTTAATTAACCTAAGAATCAATATTTACTTTTATTTTAATCTGTGTCTCAGTTTGCAGATCGGATTTGTTATTACAGTGATTAATCATTCAGAACCATCTCTTTCATCCTATTTGATTTGATCCCTTTGATATTACGTCCTCTAAAGTTCGACATTTTTTTCTCCTCTTCTACATCAGCACTCTCACAACTTTAAATTTTGACACTTCACATGATCCAAGTTTCTGGGCCAACCACAGCAGATCATAGTGACCTGTAGCAGTTGTAAGCTCTTGCCGTCTCTTCCCCTTTGCGTTTGAGAGGGAAGGGGTCAACTGGAGTAAAGGGAGGGAGGTGGATTGCCTTGAAAGACAAACATCTCAGTGTCTGCCAACCTGCAAATGGCCCCTGTGTTTATTCAGCTGAGGATTGGACAGCAGCCAGAGCATCACTGTGGCAGACTCCTTCTTCCACAGCATATGTGAGGGCAGTACGTTGAAATTTGCGTTAGATACATGACAAATGAGACAGTATTGAACAGCGGGGATGCTGGTAAGGCATGGCTGGATGAGGTACAGCTGGTATGGTGGAGGGTAAGAGGAGGGACGGGGGCACCATGTTTCTGCCAAGATCCTTCTTCATCAAACCATCAGGTTGGGGGAACTGCTTTTACTGATATTTATGTCATACATGTATGATTTAAAAAAAAGGGTAATGTGTTGTTTATCATCACTACTGTACAACAGGGCCGGGACGATGCAGTTATCTCCCGATTTGATACTATCACGATACGTGGGTGCAGATTCAATATATATTGCAGATCGATATAATGATTTCTTGTGATTTTTGTTTGCTTTTTTAGGACTAGATCACGAGAAAAAGTTGAATCAGACTGTATAACATGAGGTCATATTTCTAAAAACAATGCACATCACATGACAGTCAATTTTTCTGACTTTTTATTTTGGCAGCATCATTGCTATATGCCTACTGCATACATTTAGCTGTTCCTGTTCATCAAGCTAGAGTCATAAGAATAATAAGTAAAAGAGAAAATATAGGCAAATTGAGATAACAGACTAAACGCTACATATTTGTAAAAAAAAAAAAAAAAAAGTACTCAGGTATCGTAAAAAAACAAATCACAATACGTAAGAGAATTGTGTGAGAAGCAACGATGCAGTCGGCACCTTTCAAACATGCAGCTGGATCAGCTGGACGCACCACTGCCGACCACCCCAGGAGGAGAGGAAGAGAGCGGGGATAAGAGCCGTGCGACAACTGGAATTTAAGGCTACTCCTGGATAATGTACAATCAGAAAAATTTAATGGGCAAGACGGGTCAAGAAACAGGAAATCAGAGACTCTTGCTGCACTTGATGGGCAGATTGTACTCCAAGTTGGCAGGATGTAACACACAAGACTCTGGCAGAACCGGGGGGAGGAGGACTCCATGTTCTTACATCAATGATGCTTTGACCAAAAACAGTTACAGCTGATGGACAGCGTTTCCCAAATGACGAACCTTTAATGTGAATATGTCAACCATGTTATCATCACCATCTTGTTGCAGCTGTTTGCATTCAACCAGATGTGTATATGCATATATGTAAATAACTATATAAACATATTATTTCATTTTATTTATCCTGAATTTAATTAATTATTAGCATCAAGGAAATACAATTCCAATTTGGTTGTACAACCCTGTGTTGGATTTCTGTATTGACATCCACATTACTAATGATTATTGATCAAAAACAAATCCCGTTAATATTTTGTGAAAGTACCAACAGACATCAGTGCAATATTGTTAGAATATCGACAGAGGTATTTTGTCTATATCGGCCAGCCCGTCTGTACAATGACATGACATTACTGCTCAATAACACTCCCATTGACCAAAGGATCCCTCCACATGTCTACTCTCATCACCTGTCTGTGTTTTAAATGCTAATTAGACTCAGAGCCGCCGCCTTTCGTTTAGAAAGCCTTTGCATCTTGCATGCAAAAATATGCATTTCGCATTTCAGCTTTATTTTTAATCCAAGAGTTTCAAACTTGCACCATCCAAATAGTATTAACCTGGTGATTATACAGTACACTGGCTTTATAAATTGCAAATGTTACATACACCTTTCATCTTTCACCCACTTCATGTGACCAAGACCTTGGTCTGACAAAACCAGATAAAGTGGCATTATTCCAACTATGGGCTGATATTTTACCACATTTATCCGGATATGTGACATTGAGAGGGACAAGCAGAACCAGCAGGGCGATTAAGGCCCTATTATCACCTGTGCCTCCAAGACATCCGTGACTTCGCCACATATCCACATGGGCAGGAAATCTGTCGAGCTGCAGACTAGCAGTGACTTTGAAATCAACCTCTTACGATGAGTTGCAATGTAAAGCACTTTGAAAAGCAAGATGGTGCTTACCTGAGCAGATCATCTGTCGTCACGACACATCTTTGGCGAGGGGGTTGGTCGATCACATCCGTCAAAGTGTTAAGGCGGGTTCACATCAAGCGTAACATTCTTTCATCTCGCTTAAGGGGGAGTGTGGCATTCACGCCTCCAGCTAAGCTCTGAAATGACACCTCCGTCCTGATCGGTTGGCCTTAACTGGGGGTTGATCAGCAGCTCTCACATTCAATCAGAGTGGAACCTCGTGTCAGTGTTGAGGACGGGTTTTTAATCCGCACCTTTTCGCAACTTCACATCTCAGTGATGCTCTTTCAAACTCAAGTTGCGAGTGCAAGGATCGGGTGAAGCTAAAGAAATTAATCTGGATATTGAAACTGTATTTTTTAAGGGTTTCTGATTGGAAGGTCACATTATAGTGAGATTTCGGTATCAGTTAAGAACCTGGGGCCTCATTACACAAACTTCCTAAGTCTGAAATCCTACTTTAACTAGACTTTTTGGTATTACAGAAACATTTTTCCTAACTGAATTTAAAAATAACATTATCTTATCTTATCTTATCTTAAGATAGGAATTAAGCTTTTACAGAACTGTCCTAACTGAAGAATTTGAAGATGGAGTACACCCTACTAATAAAAAAAACAAACAAACAAAAAAAAAACATTCTCAGTACAACTTTTGATACCATGAGGAAAAAGAAAAAAAAGTCCAAGTTGTTAGGAAAAGGATATTTCTTTCTATTTTGCCTCCCTGTTCACAGAACTGGTACAGAAAGTCACTGAACGCTGTTGGATTTTGCTGCAAGCCAAATTTCAGACGAGACAGTAAAGACTGAACTGAACCGAGGTCATGAGTGAGTAATTTCAGAACTTTAATTAAAGGATATTGTATCATTTTAAACAAGTATCAAAGAATGAATACTTTTAAAAATGTTTACTGACAGGCTACTAAACCAAGTTTGACAGATAAACAAACCATAAAATTATTAGAATTAATGGATTACAGGGATCTGAGAGCAACAACATACATGTTTGGGAATCACTTAAACGTTTGTTGATTTTAAAGCATCGATAACACAGTTTGTACTATTGATTGACTAATAGATCACACTGTTTTTTCAGGCCCAGTTCAACAAGTCTTCCAATTGTAACTTGAGGAGGATCTTGTCTTTAAAATGCCATCACATACCATGTATAATCTCAGATATAGCACCAATCAGGAGGTGAAGACTGTCTCAAGTGTGACTGTGAAATCCCTCGAGGCTCAGCGATGGAAAATGTGTCTGAATTCCCAACTTGACACCCGGCTCCTGCAACCTTTGCTACTGTGGGATCCAGTGTCTCCGGGTGAAGGGGATGTCACAGGTTAAGAGCCGACTTCCTTGTCAGAATAAACACGAGAACGCCTCATTAGGAGATGCTTCCATTTAAGATATATAGGATGACTAAAACACACGATCAACTGTCCCCTGGTAGCATTAATTACGGAGAGTGGAAGTGTTGTAGGTGGATAATTGTGTGCTTAGTGGATAAATGAAGTTGTAAAAAGCCATCTGGTACGTTTCATTGTAAAATTAAGGAGCACGGAGGTTTCTTTATGCTACTATTTACCTGAAAAGGAGTGAAATGCTGTCGGGCTGTTTGTACTGTAGCAATAACGACATCTCACATGTGTATTTAGCACTTAGTCTTGTTTCATTATGTGTGTTTTCATTACGTACAGCACTATATAAATGGTCCTGCGAGGGGGTAAAAAAAAAAAAAAAAGAAGAAACTCCAGACTCCCTGCCTTCTTTCCAGGAACCAACCAACTGGGATGGTTTTAATGCCACAACATGATTTGTATTTTTACATTTGCTTTACATATGATTATGTTATTACATATTTTCAGTTTGCAATCACAATCAGGTTGCATTACAGGGTTAGATGTAATCCCAAAGTAATACAAATTCAGCTCACAGCTAATGATATTCATGAGGTGCAGCGTGCCCCAGCGCTCTGCCTGTAGCTCGTACCTATTGTTAAGCCTTCCTATCTTCCCCTGAGGTATAGGCTAGTGGCAACATTTAAGGAAATGACATAATCTAAACTTATGCGTAGTGTAGAAAAGCCGTCACTGAAACGGAAAGTATTCCACGGCAGTTTGTTAATGTTTGCATTATGTCAAATGTCTTCCTCTTTTTTAAAAAAAAAATCGCAGAGGACTGCAAATACAATACAGTAAGTCATTTTAATCAGGTTCAACTTAAAAACATAAGTTCCCCTGCTACCTTAAAAATGTGAGTTGACTGAACTTTGCTAAATGTTGTGTTTGATTGTGTTTCCTTTGAATTTAATTTAAGTTGAGGGAACTCACAGCCGTGCATTTATTCAACTCATCAAATCTGGTTTAAAGACTTCAAGTCAGAACACCTCAAATTTTGAAGCTGTGAAATTTTAAGTTGAATTAACTTGAGATTAATAAAACCTTAAATGTTTGTGTTAAGTTAATGAGAAAGACTAGTTGAGTCCACTAAATTCTTGCATGATGATGATTTACAGTATAGAAACTTTAGGGCTGGGTAAACTTCAGTATTTTTTATGGTGCCGACCAAATTGCTTCAATACCACCAAGTACCAAAAAATGCCCTGTAATTTGATATCAAATATTGATACCTAAGGAATAAATCAAGTTGTGGTTCATATTTTATGTTGTAAAACTGCTGTGAGGGGAAAAATACCAAGGTGCTGACACATGAAACTAAAGAGTTGAAACAGACAACTTAAATTTAACCTCATTATGACACATAGGTTTATATTTTATGCAATGACACTGATGCCAAGGCCTTATAAACTTATCCTTTAAAAAAATTATTAGAAAAAAAAAAACCATCAAAGCGGCTCAGTCCTTTGTTATCGTTCATGTCATTATCAAGAGCTTTTCTACAGGACATAAAAACTTGCAGACCTTGCCTGCCGATTCATAGAAGACAATAACATTATTAAATGATTATTATTATCCTTATTAATAAATATACCAGTGAGTTTACTGTTTCAGTGCCCTAATGTCATTTTGGACAATAAAGTTTATTGTTAAACAGTAAAATATCCATCCTCCATTAGCCATCTTTGTCATATATAAGAATGTCTGTATATTATATTCTGTACAAAGAATATAATACTCCTTACATTAGGGCAGTACAATTCATCACAATATTATCAGAACTGCAATATTGCCAAGTGCAATATCAACATCGCAGAGCCCTGCAATGCCCTGGCCAACAAATCTTGCTGAAAGGAAACATGTTTTTTGGTACAGACCCCAAGAAACGTCGCATCATTGGTGGTTTTTGGTTTTGCAAATCACAAATGCAATTTTAGGCAAAATAATCGCAATATGACTTTTTTTTTTTTTAACCACATTGTGCAGCCCTACCCCACATCAAAGTGGCTCAGTACGTTGTTATCCTTCATGTCACTATCAAGAGCTTTTCTAAAGGACATGAAAACTTGCAGCCCTCGTCTGCCATTTAACAGAAGACAATAACCTCCTTAAGTACGAGACTAAGTCTCAGCTCCGCCTGCATTAGGCAAAAAAAGGCTTGTGTAATTAGTCTTGCACTATAAATCAAGTGGTGTGAATCTATTTCGCCATGCCCTAATTGAAAGTGCTCTCTCTTTTTTTCGTCGGCGCTGTAGTCGGACACAGAGCTCCATCGGATGGTGATAGATGTGGAATCCAGCACAAACAGTTTGAACCAGTCAGGCCGTGATTGATCAGTACCCTCTGGGATGTCGGGTGGATCTTTCTCCTTCAACCACAAGATAAAAGCCTTAACGACTCTCCGGTCTTGTTGTACCTCCCGATTGTGTGTTTGTGTGTGTGTCTCTCTGTGTGTCAGTGTTTTATTATTTCGCAGTGTTTGACCTTGAAGGTTCTGTGTGCATTTGGGGCTGTGATGTCTCAATGATTTCTCTTTTAAGTGCCAAAATGCGCCTTTTATGCGCTATTGATGCTGCTATACACACACTACATAAATGCCCCATGGAGGAGGCCATTTGCATGAAAATTTAGTTGATTTATGACTGGATTCTATAGCATTTTCTATAATCACCCAGCACATTTTTGCAGGGGCTTAGTAGTGGCCGTAGTGATGCCACAGTACAGTGCTGTAACCCAACTTCAAAGACCGTTTTGTTCACACGCACCCTCACAAAAACACAGGGTGACTTCACTGGCTTCCAGTGGCAAAGGTGGACCAGCTGGGTTGTTTTGTTCTCCACTTGTGTTTTTTTTTCCTCCTTTCTTTCTGTTTTCCCCCTCTTCATCGTCCCCCAGTTGTTCTCCGATCTTTTTTTCCCTCTGAGCATTTGCTCCGGAGATTTACACTTGCTGCTGTTGATGGAATAAAAAAAAAAAAAAAACTGTGAGCAGGAGAGCGGGCGATGCTGGTGATTCAGGTTCGGTGTGTGGTATTTCAATGAGGTCTGGGCTGATTGTCCTATAGTGGCGATGGATGTGGCTTTTGGAAGTGGAGGTGCATCGGAGGGGATCACTCGGCATCTGGCCCAGCACTCTTGTGTCACCGTGACCCTCCTGTGGGGGAGGCAGTGAGGGCCACAGTAGGGGGTCCCACTGAAAAGCAACATAAATTTCAGAGGGAGAATCAATAGACTGTGAGAATTGTAAGAGATGCATTGGTTTGGACTCTCTGACTGTGACCCTGCTACTTTGCTATATCGAAGTCGGCGAGGACGCAACCACAACCCTCAACAACAGTGAAAATAACAACATAAAACAACAGCGTGTATGATCCGCTAAAACTAGATGGTTTTGTACGTCTTTTGATTATCACGCTAACTCAACTAACCAATTCTGTGGCATGGCTGAATTCTCGGGATAGCCTCAGAGAAAAAAAAGGGGGAAAAAAAAAAGTCTGTTACATGGGGGAAACCTATTCTCCCACAAGATGTATAAATAGCCGCAGCCATGGCTCTCTGTGTCAAAGTTAGGACACTCAGTGGGGTGCAGACTTCAAAGCAACCAGGGATTTCTCCAAAACAACTGCTGGCAATTTCGAATCAGCATTCCCTCTGAAAGCAATGTAACCTTTCACCTGTATTCTGGCATGAGATAACTGGAGGAGAAAATGTCAAATTCACAATATAGATTAAAGTTTATATAATGAAAAAGGGGAAAGCTGCTTATTTTGGACTAAAGAATTGTTTTTTCTTTCAAGAAATGTCCTTAAAATTACAAAATGGATTTTTAAATAGTCTTGAGGCATGGATATACCACATAATTATAAATAAATGTTATTTTTTTAATGTGTTTTGGCTGCAGATGTCATCTTAAGAAACCGAAAACACAACTGATCAGGCTTCAAAAGACACCTCATTTACCACTTGGTGGGAAATGAAAATGACCCAGAAGGGTTAAAGGCCAGAAAACATGCCAAGAATTTCCCGAGAATATATTTAAAGCAGCTACAAGACGAAGCAAAACTCTTAATTGTAATTTGGGCAAAAACATGTGTGTTGTATTTATTTGTTTTGGTCTTCAAACTACACATTTGCATTCACTGTAAACAGAAGAAAAGAAAAAAGAAAGAGTTAAGCCTATTCACTGAAGACATGGGGTTAACATGGTATTGTGTCTTTGATGGAGTCAGCCTGTGGTGCATTGTGGGTAGTGGGGTACGCTCTGGCCGCAGCAGGATACTGGCGGCTCTGTCCAGTTTTCAGGTGCTGTCGCTCTCTCCTCAGTCATATTAATTATGGGATAGAAAAACTCTAATCCCTCCGCCTTTGAAGCGTCAGGCCACTTTTCAGGGCTACACTTTGGAGTACAGCTACAGTATCACACACACAAACACACAAACACACACATATATGCGACACAGTGTAGGGGAGAATGGGGCATTGTGTCACATGGGTAAGTTGCCACCACGGATACATCTCCAACACCAGAGAGAGCAAAACAAACAGAAAAACAGTTACATGTGCAACTCAAGTCCTGAAGTAATATTGCTCTTGACATGCAGTAGATGTCACTGTAATCTGAAGTGACATCATTTTAAAAAAAAATATTTTTCAACCATTAACAAGTATGTTAACAGAGTCTGGCAGGCAGTGAGACAGGCAGTCACTGAACTCCAACTCAAGAGTTTGTATTTTCAGAGCAGTGGACTTTTGATTTCAGGATAACAGGCTTAGTTTTACATTGACAGACAACTGACGGTCATAAACGGCCAATCAACCGACAGTGCTTGTCTTGTCCTCCTGCAGTGTTCCTGCAACCTGCCTGAGCTTCCTCAAGTCTGAGGTCTAGGAAATGGGGGGAAAAAACTCCAAGGTTGCATATTGTTCCTTCAAAGTGAGAAGTAAAAATCTAAAGGTTGTACATTTGTGCACAAGAATTCATTACTGAACTTAATATGTAAAATGAGTGACTGACACACTAATTTTTGTTTTTTGCATTCTGCTTTTGTTGCTGCTTGGACTATGATTTAACGTCTTTTTATAGCTAAAACTATGGATCATAGATTCTTTATCTATATAATTAAAACTATACAGTGTATAATTTCCTCCCGGATTTAGTTCAGCCAAACGCTTGGCTGTTAGTCATTTAGCATCCAGCGCCTGCAACATTTTCAAGCTATGAATGAGGTGAATCGATGAATCCATGTTTAAGTTATTTTTGACAGCATCAAGGTGCACTGTATTCATGTTTCATCTCCCCCATCGCAGGTGAGTGCTCCACAGAGAGCCGAAATCATTCACAGAAAGCCACGCTATGAACATTCCCTGAATTTTACATTTTTCAACTCATTACCCCTAATCTTCTCCTTACTAATCTTCTCAAAGAATAAAGTCAGCATTAGCAGCAGAGGATATCTTGTTCCTTTTTCTTTCTCTTCTATTAATTTGCTAATACTGTTTGTTATTATGTCTGAAAACACATTCACGCAGATGGAAAGTCCTCTCCTCCGAGATCAAAGTGGAGTCCCTGCTGAACAGTCACACAAGACTGTCACCCCTGTCTCTCGTAAGCAGACGGCGGTCCAGTTCCCCCCCTCCCCTCTGTAATCAGATCTCCGGCCTGTGCTTCATAGAAGAAAACAGCCACTGGAGATTGGCAGCCTACAACAGGTTTTATGGCTGTTGTTTCAGGTGGGAGGCGAGTTAGTTGGATGGATGGCTGTCGGAGGGATTTTACACTGCCCTCTTGTGCTCTGACACATACTGTACTCCCTCTCCCCTGTTCACGCTGACTAATTTTTACTGCTGTGTGTCCCTGCAGCTCAGACACAGGCACAGCAGCAAACAAGAAAACGAGGCAACAGTGCAGTTAAATATTATGTAAATATTATTCAGAATGCTGAGGGATATGAGTTTTTCTTGATCTGTAGTCGTTTTTTTTTTTTAAAGCTGCAGGTTACAAAACATACAGCAACAGTGACGTGCATTCCTGCTTTAATACTCAGCCTTTGAATGAGCTTACTTAGCCCTCATACAAAGGGATTAGTGGCATATTGTGTTTGCATAACAGTTTTACTTACACCTCACAGTGCTGCTTAGGAAAGAAATTGATTTTTGTTTGACCTTTCACTTCAAAAGATGTGTCTATTAGAGCCCGACCAATATATTATCAGTAAGGATGCACACTATTAGATTTTTGCTGTTATAAGATACGCCGATATTTTCCAACTCACTCTGGTCGATTGCTGATACTAGATAGGTATTTTCATTATTAACTCTCTCCTGCACTTATCGTGATGAGAATGCTTTTCAAAATAAAATACCAATGCTTTTCAATGGACACATTCACTGGATAAAAGTAACAAAAATTACAGAACCCGAATCACCATTTGTTTTCTCTTTGTTCTTCGGTAATTCATTTTAATGATCGGGATGACTGCTCTTTAGATGGATCAATTAAATCTGTAGTGTTGAAGGAATGTGATTGGCTCCTCCTTGCATTACTGATAGCAATCATTGCCAACAGCATCTCTGACATCTGAAACTTCAAAAAAAAAAAACTCTGTAAAATATCCTGCCTCCATTACATATTCCTGTCAAAAGTGTGACAGGGCTCTAGAGCTGCAACAATTAATATATCATGAATTGATATATTCATCAATTGGTGTAACTGATTAAGTTCATTGGCATCTATTTTAATAATCATTGGTTTGAGTAATTTTTTAAGGAAGAAAGTTGAAATTCTCTGATTCCAGTTTATTAAATGTGAATATTTTCTGGTTTCTTTACGCCTCTCCAGCAATAAATTGAATGTGTTTGGGTTTTGGGCAAAACAAGACATTTGAGGACGTCATCTTGGGCGGAACACTTTGAGGAACACTGATCAAAACTTTTCATCATTTTTTAAAATATTTTATGGACCAAACAACTAAATGTTGAATAGAGAAAATAATCAACAGATTAATGAAAAAAATAAGTATTAGTTGCAGCCCTGCAGAGATTACAAAACATGTTTATGTATTTATTTTATATATTATATTCACAAAAATATAAAAATATTGATCAGTATCATTTTTTTTCACCACTCAATATCTATATCAGCTGCAAAAATCCAGTATCAATCAGGCTCTCTCTCTTTAAAGTGAATTTCTGTCTTCTTTCTATTTAAAAAAAAAAGAAGTTAATTTTGAAATACAAAATAAAAGCACCAAAATATCCTTTTCTAATAGGACTGATTAAAATTGGTAGAAATTCTGAGCTGCGCTCTTCCTGCTCTGCCACATGTCAAAAGGATAGAGAGGAGGGTGAGGAGGAATAATTGTTTGATCTGTCCTTTTGCCTGTCGCTGCCCTAATCACTCAAGACTGATTCAGAAAATGCAGGCTTGAATGTCAGAGGGCCTCCTGCGGCGAGGTGGAACATTTCAGCGGCTTTGGACAGCCGTGCCCCGGTAATCACCACTCTCAACCTGGCCGGGCACTCCAGCACTCCCCTGATTGAGCACCTCAATCTAACAAGGTGCTATTGCCGGAGCCGGAGATTCTGCCAGGTTTTGACAAACCAGTGGATTGTCCCTGATCATCATGGGACATTGCTTTTTCGCAGCTCAGCCATGCATGCTGCAGGCAGCCTCAGAGTCGGGCGCACAGCTGCCAGAGCTCTGAACGTGAGCGCTGCACGGGAAATTAAAAATAAGCTTGAAGGTTACCATCCTTGAAAAAAAAAAATCTAATAATTCCACATCATTGAAGGATACATCAGCAGAGATCAGCTTGTTTCCTGTCATGTTGTACTGTTGAGCCATTTTGGGGATTTCAGCTTACATTTCCCCTGTGATTTCTGACTGCTAGCATGCTTCCTCTGACCTTGTTTCAGTCTGTGACACCAGGGCTTGCCCTGAGGGAATATACATCCCGATCCTTGCTAGATAGCAGCATGTTTACAATTACCTTTAACCTTAAGCTTTTGCCTCCAGAGACGTAAGTGATTACAGTAGCAAGCTGCAGTCTGTCTGTCTTTGAAATGTGATATTTTATAAGATTTAAGACAAATAAGGCTGTAACTAATAATTAATCCTACCATCAATTAATCTGCCAATTATTTTATCAATAAATTGATTAATTTAATCTATGAAATGTCAACAAACAAAGAAAAAATGTCCATTGCAATTACTCAGAACCCAAGGAGACATCTTTAAATGTCTTGTTTTGTCTGACCAGTCCTCCAAAATCCTAACCATAACTTTAATACTTGGCGTGCAACCAGAGATTCCCGTCTCAGAAACTAATGCAAGGCAACGAACTGTTATGTACAGAGAAATGAAACGATAGAATAGTTGCCATCAGAAATTACACATGTAACAAGTAAAACTGTTGAGTTTAAAGAGTTCAGAGATTCATCTAATGGCACAGAACACCAGCTCTGCTCCAAACAGGACACGTTTTACTACATAATAACTGACTAATGACCATTAATGAGGAACTTTCTTGGTCATCTATCATTTTATAATATCAGTCGCTGAATAGAATATTTTTAGTGGTACTATTATTACTTTTGAACAAATGATTTACTCACTATTTTTCAGGTTTATGTGACTGTTGTTATTGTCTGCATTAGTAGTTTTATTGGTGTTGATTTGTTTTTTGTCTTTGTAGTTTTGTTATTTTGTTTCCTTTTGGATTTTCAATTTCTTCACAAATTTTTTGTTTACTTTTGTGGATCCCAGAAAGATTAGTTTCTACCTTGGTAGTGATTAATGGGGATACATGTAAATAAATAAACAAAAAAGCAAAAGTTTTTCATTTTGGTTCAAAAAAAAAAAAAGATCAGGACAACTAATAAGTTACCAAAATAACTAATTGTTGTATCTCTATAGACAAGAGTGTAACACGTGCAGGATAAATAAAGCAAATAATATACAATAGATTAGGATAGGATGTGACGATGGTCTACCATTTCTATTGCTCATATCGCAAACATCACTCTTTACAGCTACGTTTTTGCCATTTGGACACTTTGCCTTCTTATGCAAGGCACACATGCATACAGGAAATTTGCATGAAGGCAACACAAACAATTACAAGCAGGAGAAGGACTTTGACCAGCCAAAGACAAAATGAGCTCATACTTAAAAGAGGGGTGACTTCTGTTGCATGAATGTGGTTTAAAAAACAAACCATTACACAACATCAAAACACAGAATACTTTTCTGTCCAAGGAGTAAAATTAGCCCAGTTGTTCTCCTCCACAACAAGTATATAACACACCTCATCAATACAGCATTTGAACATGACTAATATTAGCTTCTTGGCTTGTAGAAACGGTTACTCATAAAGAATTCATACATACTTCAACAGCCTGGGACACTCCAATGAATATTTATGCCAGTGAACAACTCTCAAAGCTGCTGTAGATGTAAAACTTGTGATGATGACTGGTAACTGATTTCACACTCCCATGACTTTTGAGTTTCAGTCAAAATGGATTTTTTGCCTCGAAAAACTGCGTGCAGCTGCAGCTGTAACAGTACCACATGAAGGCAGTGAGGGATCACAGGTCAAACTGGGCAAAGGTTCATTTAAAGTTCAGTATTTTACATAAAATGAAGTAAAGAAGGTGTGGAAATGTGGTTAATTAAAGTAGGTGTTTTATGTTACAGTTGGACAAAAGTTAAGAGAAAAAGCAACTTCACATCTGACCTAACACAGACCTAGCAATACAAAGTGAATTCCTTGAAAAATAACAAGTCTGAGGACTGAGTTACAACCGTTACAGTGAAATCAGGACAGTTTAAGTGGTACTTTCTGATGGTTTCAGCCTGCTTAAGAGGTTAATTGTAAAATCCCTCTCGTAGCATTTTAATCATAACACAGCTGTAGAAAAAAAGAGACTAGAGTACTTTTGAAAGGCTCAAATGCATTTGGAGTAACTACTAGCTGTAGGATGTTCAGCAATGTATTCAGAAATTATGATCAATTGTAGTTTTTACAAAGCTGGATTTAAAGTGTCATAAATGTCTCTGTTCAATGGGAAATAATAGCCTCGTACAGACTTGCGAGAGTTGAAATTCATTGTAGCCTTGCCTCCAGTTCTTTCACCCCTCATCCGTTCTCAGCTTAATATAATATTGTTGATTTATCTGTGATATATTTGGAGCTGCAGGCATTTTCCCGCTCCTGTTCCGAAATGAATAGATGGTCTTCAAGGGTGTGGACGGGTGTTTCATTATTCTAGTTGGCTTGACTGTGAATTGTGGCAAGAACATGGCGGTCACTCCATCAAAAGGAATTATGTTCAGTTTCTCACAAAGACATTTGTCATACGGGGACAGGAGGTATTAGAGCAATGAAAGACTCTTAACTCCTGTTAAAATCAGCACCTTGGACTTCTTGCTACGGGAGCCGAGGGAAAACAGCCACTTGGTCTCCTGCGTTCCTGGTGGCATTTTCAACGCAGATCCTCATAACTTGATGCTGAAAGTTGATTAATAGTACATTTAGCACAACTCACAGCCCTCTTCTCGGTAATAAATTAGGGTCATTAATCAATAAAGAGCAATTCCAGGAGACAGGGGACATGCTGGTTCCTAATAGAAAAAGAGAGGAGTGACGCTCAGGCCTTTCCCACCATTGACCACCCTGGCTGAGGTGTTCATTGTGCACCTGCCTAAATCCAATTAAATGATATAATTAATGAACATCTTTTTCAACAATAATGGGCTTTGCCTCTCAGCTCAGCCTATTGATTTTTTTTAGTGACAAACCAGTTGGGATAGCCTGTCACTGTCAACTTCAAGATTTAGTGGGTTTCCATTACTTCATGGCTCAAAAGTTAGACTGAAAATATTATTTTTAGATTAAAGGGAAGGATTTCCTCATAAAACAGGCATGGATTTTTAGATGTCTCTAGCTGTTGAGATGAAATGTAAATAAGGATGCATGATAATATCCGCATGTCATTGGTGTCAGCTGTCAAAGGTTTTAAAATTAAATCATTTAAATATTGCAGTGGCTGAAAACGAACATTTCTGTTAATATGTCAGGCTGGTAATGGCTCGTTTATGATGATGTCCATTAGAAGTCCGTTTTCAAATGATTTAACAGTCGTGCATCCTTTGCGTTGACATGGTCGTTAAGCAATACATCCACTAGAGGGCGCCGCTCAGAGTCAAACATTACCTTCAAGAAGAAGAAGAAAGAGAGAAAGGTTTCTGAGAACGACAAACATAGTGACGCTGGAGGAGGTTATAAGAACATATGATTTCAGAAGGAGGCAAAGGAGTTGTAGACGGTGGTCTGTGCGCCCGTTTAGTACGTCACAATATTGAACTTCTTTAACTACCCGATTGATGACAAATGCATCCAGATTTTTACATTTTATTTGTCATGTCCTGTGGTTGTGTCTCATTTGAATTGTTAGCTGCACTGCTACACTGCCCCCACAACCACCGGAGGTGCTGCTACGTTTCGTACGTATCCATAAGCTTTTAGAAAATGTGCGCAAATACAGACGAACTGAACGCAGAGCACAGACAGAAGGCCCTGTCTGTATCCGTGTCTAAGATGATGATGATTTAATATGTGCAGGCACCACGAGTATGTCTGTAGTGTGGAAAAGCATTGAAAAGCTTTGTATTTTCTGCATCTGTTGGTGGGCCATCATGAAAAGAGCAGGGAGAACAATATGATAATTATGGTATCAGACTCAGCAATTGGCTAAAATGAGTTACAATACTGGCGTATAGGACACTGGCGAAAATCCAATCTATAATCTATCTTCAGTTGATAGCAGGGTTTCAGTGGCTAATGCAGATAATACTGAATGGCAGTCAACATTACAATCCTGTGCTCTAGAAATTATGTTTGTACATTACTGAATTGTTTTCATAATTATGTTGTAGTGACAAACGTAATTCCTGCCTGGATTTTGTTTTGTGAAACAACACATTTATATAACGTGCTGGATTTGCGAGTAAGTGGCAGCGGTGGATGGCAGGCGGACAAAGTGCAGGACTTCAACACCACAGGGTTCCCATCAAGACCCCGGACTGTGAAAGTGCCTTGGTTAAGGAAATATTGTGATTTTGGGTAGATTTAGGTGACAATAGCACTGTGGTTAAAGTTAGAGAAAGATCGTCATTTCATTTAAATATTAAAAAATAAGTCTCAAGTCACTTCTGACTTCTGAATAACACCGTATGACTATGACTGTACTGTATTGCAGGATTGGCTGTTTTGCATTTCCTCATTAAGTTAAGAATTAAGATATTGGTCACCACAAAGTTTCTCTTTAAATGTATTTGCTGCTGCAAACTAGTTTTATATGAACCCATTTTCCTGGAGACAGAGCTGAACATTATAAACTGGTCCAACAACAAGCCCAAAAGGGACTCCTTGTCCTTCATTACATTAGTAAAACTACACAATCAATTAACACTGATAGGGGAATTACAGTTAGGAGACACAGTTCTACACTAGCAGGAAACAGTTACATGCTTGAGTAGTGGATGAATGACTCTCAGGTTCGCCTGGCTACCTGAAAAAGCGCCTTCCCCATCCAACGCTGTCCAAAGCTGTCACCCTGCCTCTGCTTCATTCAGCTTGATTAATGATAAGCTGTGGGGCACAGCTAGAAGGTCTAGTCTCAATTATGAAAAAGGCAGTAACTAGTCCATTGTGCTGATGCCTTTATTCCACTGACAACGCTGAAAAATAGCAATATTTCTAATCAGAGTTGAATCATTTATCACTCAAGTATTGGCGTTCTTTGACTCCCTGCCTCATCCATCCAAGCCTGACCTATCCTTTAAAGCCACGGAGCTGCATGCTACACCCTTTTCATCCTTTATCACTCATTCCTGCGGTAAAACTATTTTATAGGCGGTGCTATTTCTAATAAGAAATAAAATACAACGTGGTAGCAATCTCCTAAATGGCTGTTTGCATCTCTGAAGCATTTGCCAGTGTCAATTTTCTATTGTAAATAAATTTGCCTGGGAAGAAAAGAGGCAACTTTCCCTATTTCATCATTAAATTCACAACGCCTAGAGTTTATAGGGGAAGATAAGTGAGTTTAATATGCACTGGAGGGTAAAGAAAATATTCTATTACTGCATGTAGTGTAGAAATTACCCCATAAAGAAACTAATATGGCAATTTGGGGAGCAATTTTTAATATGATTTTTATGATGCACAGTTCTACTTATGGTAATGAAGTTGTCATTGCACTTGTTCACTGCTGCTAATGCAGAGCCCATCTTTCAATTTGTACGAATTAGACTAAACTGTTACGAATGAACTTCATTAATGCTGGAATGAGAAAAAACATGTTATTGCATTTCTGGACCACTGGCTCTGGGATTGTGTGTTTTATATTGTTTTGATCTAATTTTGGAGTTTGAGAGAAAACACTCTCTTAGGTATATAGGACTGCTTGAGAAATACAAACAAACAGCAGGGGATCGTTATCTATTTTGAAATGGATACTACACCAAAGTCTCATTGAGAAGAGGGATGGTGTGGTTTACGATTGTTACTGAGCTAACACTTTATCTATTCTAATTCTAGTATATTTAGTGTCACATGGGCATCAATTGGGTGTAACAAGGTGCCGCTCTCATAATTTCTTGGCTTACATGGGTCTAAATTTAATGTGGCACTTTCTTATCATTATAAAGAAAAGTACAGATCAAGCAAAGCTAAAAACCTGGAATAAAAAAAGCACATCAAAGGAACCATTCAGGACCAGTGTTCACTCCGGTGATCTGTGTATTATATTCTTTTATTGACAAAATAATAATATCTTGTCTGTCAGCAGTAATTGCTCCACTTGTCCTCAGAAATTTAGTCGATGTAAATGCGTGTGAAAGCTTTCCTGGAAAATAATAGGAGATGCAGGGACTGAAGCGCACACTGGGTTTAGTACATTATCGCCTCTGTCGTGATGGATTTTGCTGCACAACAGTGTCCCAAAATACACAAAAGAATCTAGATGTGGGGCACTTATTGGACCTTGACCTAAAATTAAGACTTAAAAGGTATCTGTTTCACAAGAATTGAGCACAAAAATAATGGGAGTTTACAAAACTATCCCACCACTTCATAACTTCACTGCTTTTTAGCAGAGCTGGGAAGTAAGTACAAGTACCTCATTACTGTACTTAAGCAGAGCTTTCAGGTGTCTGTACTTTACTTGTGTGTTCATTTTTCTGACAACTTTTTATTTCTAAGACAAATATCTGTACTTTTACTCCGTACATTTTCAAAAGCCTAAATGGATGCGACAATAACCTACAGAAAAGACGATTCCTTGGTCTATCCATTAGTACGTGCCAGACACAGCAGACGTAACAAGACGAGAAACGAAGCAACAAAGATGAATTAGACAAGAGAACAGACTCAACCGCAGAGAAAAGGTGAGGTTCAGTTAGCATCGCACAAAAACAGCTGGTGTACTGTAAAAACAGACTTACTGTGAAAGTTTTGTCTGCAAATATGTTGATCATGTTTCTTTAGAAACTTCAAAGGACTTAAAGTTAGGAGAACTCTTGAATAAATAAAACTTGTATATTTCCAATAAATTCCTGTGTGTTTTTTTTACAGTGTACAAATGTCCTTCTGAGGGCCACTTTTTACAAATATAGTACATTTGAGAGTGTGTACTTTTTCACTTTTACTCAAGAAAAGAAGCTGAATTAGTACTTCTACTTTTATCAGTCTTTTTTTTACAGAATGTGTGTACTTTTGCCACCTCAGCGTTTTAGGGCGGGTATGTGTAACTTACTGTAAAATGAAGTCATTAAGCAGTAAATGCATAACTACAGTAATTACACCACATCTTGATTAGCATGTCAAAGTCATTATGTAATCTCTCTGCCCCCTCTTGCTACCTCTGGACCTGCTGGAGGAACATAAATCCCTCCTCTGTAGTAAAAATGCATAATTTTTCTGGAGTCTGTTTTCATATATTCAGTGTGGATATCGATAGCAGCCTCAGAGTGAGTGCCTTGTTTTGTATACTAAAATGTTGTTCCCTGTGATCAATGTTCCCAAACAAATCAGAGGAAACTCGGTTATCTTAGTCCAGTCTGGCGAGAGGAAAAATCAATGTCTAGTGTCAATACAAGGTGGAGTAATTACCTGTTGAGTCTTCATTCGTTTTCAAAGTGAACACTGAGCTTGGCTCAATGAGTACAATCCCTTAATCTTATTCCGTTCGCTGATTAGGAAACCCGGAAACGGTCAAATGTGACTGGACAGATGTTGCGAATCAGGTTTGATTTTTTTAATTGCTTTGTGCTCTTCAGGCACAGTTCTCTCCTCTGTTTCTTTCATTCCATTAAACAAATGGATAATGCTGAAATGTCTGTTCGAGGAACCTGGCAGACAGCGGTGCAGTTCAGTGTTTTTCCAGAGAAACAGCAACAACTGAAGAGCATCGGTGTAAGGTTGACCAAGCAGCAATCAGCCACAGAAAGGCATTTAGCAGCCTGAGTGTTTTCATTTTTACAGCAGTGGAGGTGCGCAAGTATATTTACAGTGCAGGTCTGGCCAAAGAGGGGAAAAAAAAGACTTTCCAATCACAGATGTGTTTTGTTTATTGCTACTTCTTGGACCTTCACTCTGCAGAATGACGCATGCCCAGAGTTTGATACTAGAAGGCTTTTTCAACATTTATCTACTCAAAAGATGTGTTTAAGGTGCATTCAAACACATTTTTGTGACATTGCATCTTGTTTGGAAGCCAACTGTATGTGTGCACATAATTTTAAATGAGTTCATTTAACTTTTTTTTTTTTTCACAAAATCATTCCAGACATGCCTTAAATCATGTCTGGAGGGGGAGCTTCAAAAATGAAAAGAAACAAGAGGGAACAGTACAACTATCCACCTTTAAAAGAGCACTCCATTGATTTAGCATTGCACTGCTGTAACTAGCGCTGCAGCAATCAGTCGATTCATTGAAAGAAAACTGATTGCAAACTGTGTACAAAATAGATTAACTGTTTTAGTTATTTTTCAAGCAAAAATGTCAAACATTTGCTGTTTGTTTGCAGCTTGTTAAATGTAACGTGGAAATGTGACTTGAAGACATCACTTTGGGCTCTGGAAAAATGTGATGACCATTTTTTATTTGTTGACATTGACTAAACAATTTATTAATCGTGAAAATAATCAGCAGATTAATCAATAACAGCTAACAGCTCCTGTAGTCTCGAGCCGTTAGCATCAAGCAGAGATAAGAAGCAGGTTTGGTAACTCACTCCTGTCAAAGTCAACAACTCAGGATTACACACATCACAAGTCTTTCTGCAACTTTTTTCTTATCAGTCATAGTGTTCTTCCTAATTTCTAACAGACTTTAATGTGTAAAACTGATTGAGATCTCTTAATTTAGGCCTCGTCTCTGCAGGCAGGGTCGGGCCAAGTCTGCCTTCATAGCAACATCCAAACTCCTGCTTCTTGTATATATGGTGTCTTTCAATAACTCAATATTATAATATACCAACCAAACCAGTTAATAAACATACACGTAGGTCAATATAACTACTATCACACTGAGAGGTAAAATTCCACCAATATTCATCAAAACCCCCCTCCACATCTATTGCATTTGTCATCTTCCCACGCCTACATGAAGGGAAACTGGATCACTTTGGTCTGGTTTGGGAGTTTCTGGGTCTTACACGGGGGATGGCAAAGTACAGCAGAGAGAAGAGGAGCAAAACCAGTCCAATGTGCATAGGTTTGTGCTAAAAATGAAACACAAATGAAACTAGATCAATCAGTATCAATATCAGTATGAATACATATCATAAAACAAAAAAAACAAAAAAACAAATGCCAGCTAAATGTTACAAGACAAGCCAGCAGTGATAATGTACGAAGGAGTGCATCTTGTTTTTGGTGGCACAGGGTGACAATCTGTTTCCTCCTTACTCTTCGTTCTGACTTCTCTCAGTCTTTATCTGACACTTGTAAAATGAGGGTATTCCAACTTGTCTGCAAACGCTGTGACATCTGCTATTACGCATTTCAGAGGGTTGTCTTTAGCGATTTATTTGCAGGTTTGGAAAATGAATTTAACATCACGGGATTAGAAAGCGTAGGATTTATTATATCCATCACCATAGCACTGAGTGACACTAAGCTGTCTTTCAAGCATCCAAATGATACTCTCAAATTTAATGAGATCTTAAGCCCTGCCAACATATAATTAAAAACGTTGACACAGAGAAATAAGAATGCAAAAATGTCTCCCAGGACTCTGCACTGAACTTCAAGTCACTATGCTTAGCAAGTACTATTCATTAAATACATAAAAGTGGAGGTGCACTATGAGGCGATCCATTATTACTGCTGCCGTGCAACTGTTTAGAGATGTCTTTATTTCTGCTCTGCTCTCATAAGCAGATATGTCTTTTATTTCACTCCCTGCCTCCTCTCTGTTTTCAGTGTCAAGTGCTGTTGTTAATAGATCCCCGTGCTGTGATTTAATCATTAATTGGCAGTCTGTCACTGTATAAACTTAACAAGCCTTATTTTGAAGGGCAGGGACTGACTGAAGTCTTAGACACGGGGTAGCATCCCGTTTTTATTTGGGCCTTTGGAGCAACTATTGTTTGAGCATTAGCACTGATATATATGAGCTTTTGAAGATTCCCTGCCTCAGCCTCAGCGTGTTTTTGTTCATGACTGAATAAGATTTTTAAACACATGAAAAAATTATTAAAAATATTATCCTTTTTTATAAAGACCATACAACCCACTGGCCTTAAGTGTTGTACACACTGATAAGAAATGGCAATCACTTGAAAAACGTTTGAAAAACAACTGAATCCACTGATTTATTGTTTTTTTAAAGTTATGATTACATTAAATGTTTATCACCAAAATGCATTTTTTGTATCCCTTAGGTCTCACAAATCTGAATGTTTTTTCTTTTGACTATTTTAAATCCTGCCTTGTTTTTATTAGTGTTTTAATACTATCAGTCTTCTTCATTGCATTTGTTGGCACGTTGATACGTTTCTGTGCACATTACCGCCACCGACCGTTGATCGGTGGGATATTGTGAGACCGACTGCAGATCATGCATGTGGCGTTGTCCATGTGATCAAACATACATGTATGTTACAAACAAATGTTACTGGTGGTCAAAAACTTTGTAGGGTGCCTTTAAACGCACAATATGTAGGTTATGTCACATTAAAACAATAACAGAAGATGTAGTTGAAATGATGTTATGAGGCACCATTGCCGATAAAAATTTATCTGACGTGACTCAGGCAGAAATCATGTTCATTGATGAGGTAATATAAAACTGAAATAAAATATAAAATAATATAAAACTTTCCCATTCACTCTGTAATGAATCCCATATATCCCATGTTTTCCTGGAAGTTACATCAATTCACCGCTCATAGGAAATGCACTACCTTCAATCAATTATGCATTTGTCTGGGTACGCTTCTTTGACCGTTACCACCACCAACTGTTGATCAACAGTGCTTGCACACAGGCTAAACAAAACAGGGACCCACTTGTAAAAAATATCGCTCATTAGCGCTACTAGTGGTCAAAAACTCCACAGAGTACCTTTAAAATGTCCAGTGTTTGAGATTTAGGGAGATCTATCGGCAGAATATAGCAGTATATAAGACCATATTCCAAGCATGTATAATTCTGCATGCTTGGAAGGGGAGGGTGAGGCAACCAGTAGAGAGCAGGTTGCAATCTCCAAGCTCACTCCCAGAATCCTACACACTGGAGTGTTTTAATACACAACAAACACAATCATTGCAAATTATATCTGAAAAGTAGATGTTAGTTATCAAAACTTGAATGTTTTCTGTTGCCGTTTAAACTTTGTTTACATCTGTACTGTTTGTAAACTGTAGTGAAACAAGCCTGTATTTTCAATCTAACTTGCATTTACAGAGCAGAACGATGTATGAATGCAAGTCACCTGGATAGCCATGTGGTTTCAACTGCAACTAATGTGATCTCTAACCTCAATTTTCTCAGACATCCATGCCATCATTTAAAACAGTTTGTTTTCCTGCTTCTGCCCAAATATCTAAAGCACTTCTTCAAAACAATCTGTTTTGTGGTTCAGCACTCCAGCTCCTGGATTTTAATAGTTGCATGCAGCCTTCTGCTCCCAGCAGGTGAGGGTGATGACAGGGTCTGGTGGCAGGCCAAAGCCTGGCTGGCACGTGTTGTGCCTTCACCCAGTCGCTTCCTGCCATCGCGAGCATATGGGTGGAGACATTGCTATCCATTGGCTCTTTACCAACAATCTATCACCTTTGCCCACAAACCGAGCAGGACCACACTGGACTGGAAACTAAAGCCATGTATCAGTGGTTTGTTTGAGTGACACAGACGTGCTCTGAACACGCACTGACGCTTAAGCATACCAAAGATATGACGCTTGTTGTTTTCATGTCTGCTTTAGGTTATTTTTCTAAAACTTCTTGACTTTTTTGGCTTTCATTTAAGTTATACTGTGTATTTGTGTTGTGATGAAACTTCAGCACATTGTCTAACTTGTGAAGTCGCCTTCAGAAATGATTAATTAGAGTCCTTGAACTTGGACGATGATCATGCAAACAGATCTTTCCGTTCTCTCAATGCCATGGTTTCTCACTTACGCTTGCAGTGAGGAAGTAACGATACACTAAAGCTGGCTTGGTGTCTTCGCAACTGTCGACCTGAATATTTGTTATGGCGCAGACTGCAAAAACAGCATATGGTGTAGGCATTCGTACAGTATTTTCCGTTCAAGGTGGCTGCAGCGCTTTGGAGCCGCAGCTCTGCAGCAAAGCCTTTTCACCTCCATGTTTGTAGCTGATTAAACCCAGATAATAATAGAGGCAAGAAGTGGAAAAACCAGCCCCCACCCCAAAAGCCCTTGCCGGACTTACGGTCTCGCTTACACGTTCAGGAGCTGTCGCTTTGAATCGGCAGAAGGCAGCCAGGCTGAAGATTTCCCACTGACTGGAGAGGAGTCGTTGGCCAGGCTTTCCTTGTCACTGGGAGTTAAGGCAGTCACTGATCCTAATGCTTACACTGTTGTTGCAGCATTCCAATTTTTAATCACTGCGTGACTTGTCAGACTTAATGAGGGCAGTCGGGTAAGAATGATCAACATACCAATAATGAGAACATCACAGGCTGAGGATGACTTCCTCTTTTAAATGTATACCTAAACCAGAAATATTAAAAAAAATAAGTCGCTCCTGCTGTAAACAACAGTGAAGCATGTTTCCTTCAGATTGATTGGTTGCTAAGGTGACTGCTGACCATCTTATGTAATCACAGCTCTTTATATCAACCTTGCCAATACAAACTGTAGGTGCTCACCTTTCCCACAAATCATGCAGACATATTTAAGACAGCTGCATCCATGGTATTGATTTGCCAAACGATTTATAATCTGCACGTTTAAATGAGACATAGGTTTTTGTCCATATTGTGGACATCTGCAGGAGTCTTAATACAAAGTTTATCCTCTGTGTGTGTGTGTGTGTGTGTGTGTGTGTGTGTGTGTGTGTGTGTGTGTGTGTGTGTGTGTGTGTGTGTGTGTGCAGGCACCTCTGTGTGTGTATATGTAAAGAAATCCCAGCCAGGGCTGAGTGTGGCTGGCGTGTGTTCTGTCAGATGTCTTTCCCCTCTTTAATCCTTTGTGTGTAAGAGGGTCAAGAGGCAGGCAGACTCCTACTGTAGTGGCTGGGTGAAGCACTGCTGAAGGCGAAAGGCTCTCCAGCTCTGCACCTTCAGTCGTGAGTCTGTAACACAGAACTTGGCTTTGAAAAGTCTCTGGCTGCAACTCCAGCTTCAGAGAGGAAGTTGGCAGTTTAAGGTTGACCAAAAAGAAAAAAAAAAACACCTCTTGATTTTTTTTTTAATGCTCTTCAGTGATGCATTTATCAAAAGTAAGTTGTGCAAGTTGGAGAGGAATTAGAGCTGCAACAGTCAATTAATCAATTAGTTAGCAACTAATAAATTAACGGGCGACTATTTTGATAATCAATTAATCATTGAGTTTTTTAAGATAAAAAAATGTGCAACTTATCTGATTTCAGCTTCACATATTCTTTACTCCTCTATGTCAGTAAACTGAATATCTTTGGGTTGTAGTCAAAATAACACATTTGAGGACATCATCTTGGACTTTGGGAAACTCTGATCAACATTTTTAATCTTTTTCTGGCATTTTAAGGACCAAACAACTGTTGATTTAGAAAACGATTGAGAAAACAATCAACAGATTAATGAAAATAATCATTAGTTGGAGCCCTAAAAGGAATAACTTTATATAAAAACTTTATATAAAGGAACTTTATGTAAAAAGATTTCATTTTCTTGATTCAGACAGTCCAATGATGACTTTTCAAATATTTTTTCTCCCAAAAAAGATGGTCAGAGATACAAATTTGCAGTTTACAATAATGCAACACACGATATGTCAGATGTGTCAGTGAGGAAGGAAATGGAACTTTAATATTGTCTATGAACATGATTTGTGACTGATTAGTGTTGAATATATCAACGATTGTTCGTCGCTGATCTGACAGCGGCCGGCTGGAAAATTTCACATCGCCCACCCCTATAATAAATATCCAAAATGAAACTTTGTGGTATTGTTTTTTGAGTAGAAGTGTTGTCTGTCACTCTGACTTTAAATTACATATCAAACAAATAAGTGCAGCTCTACTTCAGTTGTGACTGTGATGTTATTGTTAAAATTATAGGAAAAATATAAATAATTAAATATTAATGAGTTCTGTAAAGTATATATATTTGTTTTTTAAGCACTGGCCACACAAGGCAAAAGTTAAGCCCTCAGAGAGTGAAATGGCAAATACAAGCAACAATAATAGCAATTTTCGGGGACACAGTAGGGGTTAAAGGTCGACTAGGGGCGCCAGTGTGTTGCTGTCTCTTTTATTAATAAACAACATTCATTAAAGGAGGACTGGGGAGCAGCGTAACTGAATATTACCACATCTCTCCCTTCCTTTGTGTGATAAGAAGAACCCTGGTGATTCCTCACATGGCTCCAAAAAGCTACGGGGGGAATTTCTCTCAGAAGCTGCCCCCTTCAGCTCAATTCCTCCCCACATTTCCGAAAGCTTTTCATTCGTATCCCCTGGAAACCGCTCCACATTCTTTAAACTCTCCTTCAAGAAAAAAAAAAAAAAAGGGAGAAGAAGAGGAGGAGGAGGAGGGGAAAAAAAAAAGGCCCTTACACGTTTTGTTATGCCCTTTGATCACACGTTTATCTTTAAAACAGATGGCTGACCACCGTCCTGTTTATATCAACACATGCTTATTTGAAAGAGGGCTCCAGAAATTGGGTTTAGCATCTCTTGAAACCCATGAATCACAAATCGTAGAAATAAAAGGCTCATCCATTCTCGCCAAAGCTGTTATGCTTTAAAGAAAGCTTAACTACCTCCCATCCCCCATAATATCCATGTCTACAGCCAAGTGCTTTGCTTGCTATGTCTAAGACAGTTTTCAGTCCTTACAAAAGATAATCTACTAATATGATTACAGTTCAATTACAGTTGTAGAAATCAGACAGAATTATGTATATGCAGTAGCAGGAAGCACCTACTGTAATTTGCGCTGGGTCGCAGGTACTGAAAGGTGTGAGCAGCTTTATTTAGCGGTGAATATGAGATGTGGCGTGTAATTGTATCTTAATAATGCAGCAAAGCAAAGTGCAATGTGAGGATTTCAAATGAGGGGCCGTGTTTAATCTTTCAATCCATATTTATCTGACGAGTCAAGAATTCTTTTGCGAGGCGGCTACTGTACTTCAAAAGGCTGTCAGATGTCCTCAGAGGCTTTCAAGTGAGCTGACATGCTCTTTTATGTGCTATAAAGTGGTCATTTATTGTATTAGCTTTTGTAACTGCTGTACTTCATGCCTGTAAAAGCATTGTTTTGATGCATTTCAGCTATTTTCTGTTCAGTTTTATTGAATTTCTAGACATCTTCACTCATTTTTTCACTGAAATCATCACAGGTCACCTTGGAAATGTTATTTTTTCCCCCCTTTAAGTCCTGGAAAGTGACACTGCAGTCAGAAACAACAGGTTACCAACCTTTGATTAGCTGATCAGTCAGGTGCGTTTTGTTTAGAGACTAACTGATATATTGGTCAACATGCATGCAAATACCAATATAGATCAATATCACTTTGATGGACAAATATCTGGCCAATGATATCAGGAGATCGACATATCAGTCAGCTCTACACATGACATATAGCACTTACTGACTCAGAAAATAAGCTCAGAATTGGCAAAAACATATGTCTAGGTTGTTTATAGAAGTGTATAAATTAATATAAACTGCCAGCCGTGACTTCAGTTCGCTTATCTTGCAATCAAGCTGCTTGGATCTGACATTTAGAGTATAAGCCTGACTGCTTATACATGTCAGATACAGCAAAAGGAGCAGACACCAAGACTGTAAGAGTAATTTTTAAGCGACTGGTAGCAACACATATATATTATTAGAGTTGATCTTTGTGACACGAAACATTTCTATCCATCGTTTCTTGTCCTCACACGCTTTTTGGTGGTCGAGTAATGAAAGTACTTCATAAGAGGTGGTGTGTTAAGGCTGATTTTGACTGTTTTCCTGTGGCCTCTGCATACAGTCATGTCCTCGCTCTTTGTTGAGCAAAATTAAAGGGTTCAGCTGCAAATTATAATTAAAAATCATAAATTGCTCTTCATTTAACTCCCTGTGGCTGCCACAATAAACCAAAATACGTTTTTAATCTGCAACTTCATCAAAAATAGAAAGAAACGCCTGAACATAGTTTTTGTTTTTGTCAATTCTGACCTTATTTTGTGAGTCAGTATCAAGTGTTATACATCATATGTAGAGCCTGACCAATATATCAAATAACTGATATTATCAGCCTGATATTGGCCTATCACAACTATATCTGCATACATTGGTATCGGCAGAAATAAATGTGAAAACTTTTTATTACAGAACATAATGGAGATCATTCCTATTTGTTTGCTTTACAGGCAACATTTTGTGTATATCTGATTCTTTTTCCTAAATCAGGTTTAATATGTAATTATTTTGCACGTTTTTTTTTATTTATAATTATTAAAAATATTCCTGAAAGATTACTATTTGAGTGTGCTGATTTCACAAGTGTTAGCCATCATTGCCAAAAATGTGTTTATGCATATAGTCGATATTCTGTATATTATATTCGGTTTAAAGAATATTGACCAACATATCGATATCGATTTTTTCCCACACTAATATCAGTATCAGCCCCTGTTTGTGAATTCTGTTTGTGTCAAATACAACAAATATAACATTAAAAAACATTATTTGATTGCATTTTTATCAATTATCTGTTGAGATTTAATTAATTTCTGCGCATCTTCATGGTTATATTTCAATGAAATCATCACAGGTCACCTTTTAAACTATCTTTTTTCCCTTCACCTCCTGGAAACTGACACTACAGTCAGTAACAACAGGTTGGCAACCTCTCATTAGTCGATGAGTCGGTTGCATTTACGAGGTCATTTCCGTGGGACAGGAGGTTATGATGATGAATGGTAGCAAACCTCTGCCCAGACACTCTTTTTCCCATGTCGCCGTGTGGTTGCTATGGTGGACGTGAGGGCAATTTAAGCGTCACCAGATCCACTGGGGGGGGTGCCCTCTTGGGTAAGTGGCTTTGCGATAGAAGGCTGACGCCTGCCACCGCCATCAAGGTTGTTGTCACAGGCAGCTCTTTAAGCGCCGAGTCGCCATGTTAAGAGATGAAAGTTGCTGTGGAAGAGTGACGGCGAGGACAAGAATTACAGGGGGATAGGCGCCGGGAAATGAGTTCTCAGAATGTTGCTTACACGAGAACATGCGGGAATATTACCTAATCAGTCAAATCCTCCCAAGCTGACACCTCTTGTGAGACGCCCGATGATACCCCCACGGAACCCCTGTGCCCCCCACCCGTGGCTCAGCCCTGAGGGAGCCCCCAAGAGAGAGTCTGTGGTTTGGAGGTTCTCCTTGACAGACACTCTCAAAATTACTCAAAAGCTTTTTGCATACAGTGCAGTATCTATCTACCGGGGGCACTTTACCCTCAATTAAAAGTGTACCGGTGAAGCTGCATATTTTGCATTTCATAACAATGCGTGTGTTAAACTGAAGGTGATCTTAATAGGATTTTCTGCGGTTGGGAACCAGAGATTAGGGGCTTTATATTGCGGAGCTCGAGTATCTGAACAGGAGAGTGTTTTAATCTGAACTGGATTAAAAATGCCAGACTAAAAAAAGTTAAAGGACAAGACATCAAAAAGAAATGGCCATTACCTCTTCGTTTTAAAAAGGTGTGAGCTAGCACATTACATGTTAATATCTGCTGGGGCTCAGAGTGTGTGTGCGCAGGACGGGGCAGTTTTTTTTCTTCCAAAACTGTATTTTAACTGTCACCATTTTCTTGCTTGTAGCTCTTACACACTATAAAAAAATCTGTTTCACTTTAGAAAGTTGGTGTGTGAGCTTTTAAGTTGATTGCATTTAAAAAGACAAGTTGCGGTAATTTTGCAATGGTTCAAAACTTTTCTAGTTAAACGAACTTGATATTAAAAGCATGTTCAATAAGCATAAGACATTAAGTTGAACTAACTCAGTCACACTGATGAACATTACAAAGAAATCTGATTTCCTTTTACATTTTCACAGTTGGAAGAGTCAGTTCTTTATTTCACACAAAGGACTTACAGCTGCTCCTGTTGGAGCGTTGGCACAAAGACAATTCATGAAACTGCTCTCTGTGAATTTATTCAGTTTTAAGTGTAAGGGGTTGGGACTCACATGTTTTCCTTAAAGGGTCAGTGCATGCTGGGAAATTCTTTAGAAACTTGATTTAATGAGTTTAATATAACATCATCGTCATTTCAAGTCAAACAACTTCAAGTCAGAAGAACTATTGTACACTTATATTAAGTTAATTGTAAAAAAATATTGATTCCACTACATTTCTGACTGACTTTTCTTTACAGTGTACAATGTTTAAAATCAATTATTAGATTCCTGAATTGATTTTATATACAATAAATGACCAACACTTATTCCTTTAGCTCGATGCGAACACATAATGGGAATTACCATTAACGCGCTAACAGAGTGAGTGAGCATCTTGATCACAGTATCTTATGTTATACTAGAAATTTTAAATTTAATTAGCATGAACAAATGACGCTTACTAAATAAAGATTTAGATAAATTAATGAGATTACTTGATTCCATGAAATTCTGTAGGATATTTTTACAGTGCAGGGCATATCTTTTCCACTTTATAACCTACGTGTTAACTTGCATATTTAAGTATTTTACTGCTATTATCATTCTACAAAAAGTTATTTCAGTCCATACAGTAATTTAATTTAACTGTGTAATATATATATATATATATATATACACACACTCACACACATCCATGCATATGCTTGCAAATTATATGCTAATGACTGACCAGAAAACATAAAAGGAAAGCACCAGGATGTGGTCTACCTACAGCTGTTAAATATATAATCCATCTGTAATCAAATTTGACAGTTAATCAAGTGAGGCATTTGTAATGCAGACATTTGGACAGACATAACTAACTCCATCAGCGTCTGCATAATAAATGTATGATTTTAATGATGTTTCCATTAAGCATCCCCGCTCACTTTACAAATGATTTGAGGTGTCTGCTGTTTATTTGTTTTTCAGGGAGCTATAGGTTGTTGCTAGGAGCAATAATTATGATGGGGACTGTGGTGTGAGGTGGAGGGGGTCAGCAGAGAGGGAATTTAAGCAAAAAAAATGTAATTACTTATAGATTGGATGAATTAATTTCTAATGATATTCACTGGTTTTGCATGACAGCTGCCAAGACCCATACAAGAATGGCAGAGAGTAAAGGAGTCCTTTTGATGGCAGACAAAGGGGTCTATCATTTACAGAAAGTGGGTTTCACTACACCAAGAGGGGAGAGGGTGCAAGTGACACATCAACAAAACACGGTGGGCTTCCTGTATGAGCGGCTGACATCCACAAAGCCCAGGACATGTGTTCCATCTCTTCAAGCTGAAAGAGCAGAGACCCTGCCTGCAAAGTGCCAATTGTTTCCTCCTACGTCTGCATCTGAGTGTGTATGACTGAATATAAATATGGTGTGTGCGTGTGTTTGGCTGAGCATGTGTGTGTGTGTTGACATGTGTAAACATGTGCATGTGCTCAGACTCCAGAGTGTGTGTGAGTAAACACGTGTGTCCTCATACATGTGTATATACATGCTGCAGTATGTGCATAACAGATTTTACAGATTTTTGATTTTCTGTTTCGTGCATACAAAAAACACATAGATACACATAATACTGACTAAATAACAACATTTTTTTTTACATTAAAATCTTCTATAGAAATTTTCAAATGACACTTTGAATGTCTGTTGTCATATTCTATATTAGCAGGGGAAAAAAAGTAAAATTCTCAAGTAAAATCCTCAATCTAAATAATATTTTCCACAGCGCTCAGTGCTGGCTACACACAGTCATCTGCTATAGGGTAAAAAATAGCTTGGCTTGTTTGTATTCTTCTAAACCAAACACAATCATCTTGGATGGTGCTTAACCCAGGAGGCAGTGATGGTGACCCTGTAAAACAGTATCGCGGGAACATGTTTGGTGGAACATTTGCACGTTAAAATGGCTAAATCACAGTAAAAGAAAAGCTAACAGCTGCTAGCTTGTTTACGTTTGGTCCATTAGTGACCCAGGTGCTGATTTGCCATTTTCAGCATGTACTTTGCTCGCTCGCCTGTTGTTTTTGTTTCCTGTAGGGACGGGGGATGTCTTGGAAAATGCAGACAGAGGATATGGTGTATGCCGCCTCAAACACATGTCCAGTGATAGGCTTATACCTGCAACTTTCAACTGGTGAGTTGGATCAGGTGTGTTTTTCTCAGGCAGAAAAATGCTGGCAGGGTGCTAATAGCCAAAAAAAAGAGTTGCATATGGGTTTTGTTTCCATGACAACAATATCTTGTCTATAAGTGCTGTGTTTGCGTAAAACAGCTGAGGACAAAACAGGTGGAAACACCACTTTTCTACTTTTTACTCACATTTCTGCCAACTGGAGTAAAATGTTGCCCTCACTTAACCCAGAAATAATGAAGGGGAAAAAAACTATGCTGAGAATTTTCTATCTGTTAAGATAGTTTCTCTCCAGCAAATCATAAAGTAGCCTAATCTTTAAATGCAGCTGTGCAGAAACACCAGGTTTAAGACGAATGAATAGACATTCACAAAGAAAAAAAATAGCTCAAAAGCAGATTTAAAATTTGAATGTCAATGTTATGAACAAAGCTCTGAAGCTTCAAACCATTCAGTACAAGCTCTCATTTATACTCAAAATGTTAAAAAAAACAAAACTGTTACTACTGGACAACAGCTACAACTTCCCAAAGGGTATTATTTTCAACTTACTCTTATTGTTACTTATTGCTTTTTGAGAGAAATGCATAAATTAGTGTAAATTGCCAGTTGTTGCTATATGGTTCACTTATCTTTCAATCAAGTCGCTTGGACTGCCACTTACAGTAGAGGCCTGCTTTTATGTGTCAGATATAGCAGAGAGAGCAGACTGTTAAGTTTAATTTAATTTATAAAAGACTGAATGCAAAGATAAAAGGTAGTATACATACTGTATAAAACAGTTAATCTTTGTTATGTAAAACATACTTTTCCATCTTTTCTTGTCCTTAGATGATTTTTAATGGTCAAACAAAGAAGGTACTTTGTGAGAACTGATGTTTTATGGCTTATTTGTTTTTCTGTTTTCCTGTGGCCTTCGCAGACAGCCATGCCCTTGTTCCTCCCAAAAAATTAAATGTGGTGACACGTCTTTACAAAAATCCATTGTCTTAAAAAGATTCAGTTGCACACCATCAGCGAAAACCATGAACTGCTCTTCGGTTACCTTCTTGTGGCTGTCACATAAAACTAAAATATTTTTTTAATCTGGAACTTCATCAAAAAAAAGGCCACTTCACTACCATATAACATAACACAAAAGGCAGACTCACACCATTTCCACTGTGGTCTCAAATCTGGACTCCTGTGAACAGCTGACAAGCTAATCTATGGCATTCTCAAACCGTTAAATTCCCAGTATCTCTAGAGTTGACATTACATCTTGTTGTGTTTGTTCTAAGGATTAAATCCTCAGCGTATCCACACACTCCTTCCAGACATGGATCACAGGCTATTACACACTCCTTCTTCCGGATGGATGTTCCTGTATCTTCCTGAATAGGAGGAGTGCCACAAAAGGTTGGCCAATTTAATTACAAGTACACTGAATTGTCCCCTCCTCTCAAGGCCTAACACCTAATCATGATACTGGATGTGTGTCTGCATTTCCACTGTGTCTCCCTTGCTTTCCAGGAGGGTCACCGGTTAGCCGCTTTGACGAGGTACCCTATATTGTCTCTTGCCTGGGAGAAAGAACCCTTCGCCTCGTCTCAGTGTCAAACTTTAACCTTTCTCAACTTTAATTACACTAAGTAAGTTTGGAGTGTGCCGCGGTGCTGTCTGGCCGAGTCAGCTCCATCGCTGCGCTGATGGGAAGCCTGCATGGGTGCCACGGCCCCCGCTGCCTCTGACACACTGACGCTACACAGCACTGACGCCGATGCTGACGCTTGCTTTGGCCTGCTTCCTGACCATGCAAACACAGGCACATAAACACACACACGCACACACACACACTGTGAAAATGTCCATAAGAGCTGTATTCAAACAACATTTAGAGATTTCCTGCTTCTTAGTTTATTTGCAGACCACCAAATTCTTAAAATGTGTTTATCTACATCATGGGATACCACTCAACTCAATGTGCGATAGAGATGCACAATATAGGATTTTTGCCAATATTTTGACTCATTTTGGCTGACTGTGATACCGTAGGGAATTAACGTATTATTCTGCCTACTCTTATCATGATAGAAATAAAATTTTCAAAATAAAATACAAAGATTTTCAAAATGAAATGCGATGTTTGTGAAAATAAAATGGAAAGCTTTTCAAAATGGACAAATTTACTGGTCAAAATAAGAAAAAAGTTTCATCACGATACAATATATTGATTCTTTGGTCAGCAGTACAGCATTTACTGATGTCACAAAGTCTGCCACGATTCGATTAAATTCAGAGGCTAGAGATCAATATCAGACGATATCATACGTACAATCAATACATTCAGTTACATTTATGGCAACTCATGAAAAACAAGTAATTTATTACTGAACTCTTCTTCTGTGACACAGACATGTAATGGGAATTTCAACATAAAGGTGCATCTTACAGATGATGATATGGATCGATATTTTCACTTTGCATCGATCATGTTGGATTGAATCGATATATCAATCCAGATCGATGTATTGTTACACCCATAATTAGCATAATATTCTGCCTACTTAATTTAGCAGGGAAATACAGTGCTTTTCAAAATAAAATACAATGCTTCAGTGGACACACTCATTGGGCAAAATAAGAAAACTGTTCCTGAAAGGTTTCTTCCTAATTCATTGTAATGATTGGGATGATGGCTCGTAAGATGTGATGGATGTAGGGAATGTGATTGGCTCCTTCTTACATCATTGCAAACAGCAACTTTGATATCCATTTAAACACTTCAGAAAACCTCCACACCGCCAACATATTTGTGTCACATGTGCTTGATTAAGCGTCGTCATGTTGGCAGAAATATCAGCATTTTGGACTGATGCTGATATTAAGTGTATATGCAAAGCTAAAGCCTGTATAAAGCCACTTCTAAACAACAGTCACGGCTTAATAAAGTCATACTTAAGCCATCTTGAAACAGATGAAGACAACATTCCTTCATCATGGCGTAGATGACCTTTTTATACAGAAGATCTGCACTGTGCCAATAACACCATTTGGTATTTTGTTTGTGTGTGTGTGTGTGTGTGTGTGTGTGTGTGTGTGTGTGTGTGTGTGTGTGTGTGTGTGTGTGTGTCTGAAACAGAGAGGGGGGAAGATGAGGAGAGACTTGGGTATGTTTGCTCATTACTCATTCCTCTGCAGGGGTGAAATGGCTGTTTTTTCCTGTTATGTCATCAAAACTTCCACTTTGGTAATAAAGCAGATTTTCTTGTGGAAGTGCCGATGTGCATTAAAAACAACACGTGAATGAGCGTGTTGTATTTATCTGTGTTTTCTGCTTTGACATGATCTGCATCTGCATGTGATTCTGCCCATTCATCTCTGGCCTGCTGCTGAAAAACTATTCTAAGCAACTAATCCATAATCCGATAAAATGACGGAATGGACCTAAAAGTATAAGAAACCACATTCAGCAGCTGCTGGAAAAGAGCAATAAAACACAAAGCAACAAAGCAAAGTAAAATACAGTGCGATATCTGAAAATCTGGCTTAGTCTCCCCACACTTTGGGCTTATTTTTAACACACATGTTGAGTGCTTGACTCAGACAGTTCAATCGATTCACAGGTAGTCGATTGCGCCACTCACATGCGCACCCTTATGATAATAGGCCCTTTTAGAGTCATCTAATTCTGATGATGAATTGGACTTCCATAGAAAGCCAAAAAGGAGTTACTGTGGTTACCGCATGGCCTGTCAATCACTCGCAATCAGCCTTTTTTCTCTGTTCATTGCTTGATGCGTCAAGATTAGGACCTTCTCCGTGGGGGGCTTCAAAACACTCAGAGGAAATGAAGAACCGTGTGGAAGTTCTACGGCTGATGTTTGGAAACTTTGCAGAATGTGACCCTTTGGCTTTGACTTACTCGCAGCTGAGAGGAGCTGAAAACTTGACTTTCCGGTGACGTGGAGGTACCCTACTCCAATTAGACACCAAGAGGACACACACAAAAAAGCTGTAATGAAATGAATTCTTAAAATCATGACTGCATGCTAACCTCTTGTTCTGAACCTCTGCAGTGTCGGTGCTCTTAATCTACGCCGGCTGCAGAGACAGCATGTGTTTCTGACCACAGAGGCTTATAATGAAATGCCCACATTAAGAATAGAAGGCCATTTAAATGCTAATGCTTTCCATGTATAAGTGTTAGGCAAGGGTTGAAAACGCCCTACTGTATACCATGCCTGTATTTATAGGTAATAACACAATCTCTGATGCTCAATATTAGGAGCTGTTTTTAATAAAAACAAAGAAAATAACAGGACATGTTAATGTTTATGTTGCATAAGCTTTGTTTTCTTGTCTTCTGTGGTTTTCTGGATGAGGCTCTTTTAATTAATTCTGCCTACTCATATTATAATGAAAACACAGCAATTTTCAAAATAAAATACATTAATTTTCAAAATGAAATACAATGCTTTTCAAAATAGAACACACCGTTTTTCAAAATAAAATACAATGCCGCCCAAAATGGACACTTTCAGTGGGGAAAGTAAGAAAAACACTACAGACATTTTTCCCCCTAAAATGAAATGCCCACATTAAGAATAGAGGGCAATTTAAATGCTAATGCTTTCCATGTATACGTGTTAAGCAAGGGTTGAAAAACTCCACTGTATAGGATGCCTGTATTTATAGATAATGACTTAATCTTTAATGCTGAATGTTAGAAGCTCCTTTTGAAAAAAACAAAAAAATAACTTTAGATGTTTGAGTTCGAGTCTTAAGTGAGGACAGACTCTTAATTAATTCTGCCTACTCTTATCATGATGGAAATACAGTGATTTTCAAAATAAAACAAATTACTTTTCAAACTGAAGTGCAGTTCTTTTCAAAATAAAAATGGACACGTTCACTGGGCAAAATAACAAGACTACTGCTAATACTTTTGTTTTTCTTATAATGAAATGCTGACATTAACAATAGATGGCCATTTCAATGGTAATGCTTTCCAAGCCTAAATGTTGAAAACGCCCTATTGTGTAGCATGCCTGTATTTACAGATAGTGACACAATCTTTAATGCTGAATATTAGAAGCTGCTTTTAATAAAACCAAAAAAATAACATGACATGTTCTGTTTGTGTTGGATGGATTGCATAAGCTTTGTTTTCTTGTCTTTTGTGGTTTTCTGGAATAACTGTGGTCTTAAGCAAGCACAGGCTCTTTTAATTAGGCTACATCTTAGCATAGCACACTGGCAGCAGTTAAACATTTAGGGGAAGTGCAACTAATTCGCTGGGCAGGACTATGAACTGTGGCATTACATCCTTGAAGAAAAGGGGAAAAGCCATATAACACAGGCACACAGGCTCTAAAGATCTTAATTCCCCATTAGTTCCTTATTCTCTCCGGTGACAAAGACGGGGCCCTTTCAGCCTTGTGTTCCCTCGCATACCAAAGTCATTCAACAGAGGAGACCTTTACCGAGAGCAATGCTCTATTCAAGCCATGTTAATTACAATTTTAAACCATTATTTGTTTCAACACCTGGTTAACCTATTCAGACCTGTTTAAATCCTCTTTATTATCCCAGGTGTGATGGGAAGGCACTAAGGAGTGAAAGGGGCCTGTGTGTACCAGGAACATAGTGCTGAATAGCTTTCGGGATAAGATCAGATGTTACACACTCCAGTCCTCAAGTAAAATGGTGCTAGGTGGATTATGTCTGAAAAGAGGATTTTGTCAAGGATGTGTCCTCAACTTTTCTTTTTCGGCAGTAAAGCATCATGAATGGCGCACTGCTTCTTCAGCAGCTGTATTAGGACTAGAAGACTCAATTGCGGGCTTAAAAGCAATTGGCTTTGTTGTGCATTTCTGTGCATATATTTGTGTTGCAGTTAGAGGCTTTGAGAGCAAGAGGCCATGCTGCGTCATGAGGATGGATGGTGTTTCTATTAGAGGACGTGGTCATAGAGAGGTCTTCTAAGCTTCTTTTCTCTATCCACATCTCTCACCTACTTTGAAGTTGTAGTCAGTAGTTAGACCATAGTCCCTCCGTCCATTATGATGTCATTAACGCAGGCTTTACACAGGAACTTGACCCCCGCGGAGCCTTTGTTACCATGGCCACTCACGGCTTACCTGTCTTATAGGTACTTGTTTGAGGATGATCCCATTTCAATAGGAAATATCAACAGAGTGGCATAATAGGACAACATGATGGAAAAATGGGGGGAAAACACATGAAAAAGAGAATATTACACCATCATGAGAGACTTCACTCAATGCCTTTTCTAATTTCCTGGCCCAGCACCTACATCCACAATGGCTAGAGGCTGTTTGTATACACCTCCTGCTGTGTGGTTCAAATATAGTGCAGACTTCAATATAGTAAAGGATAGCCACACAAAGTTCTGATTAACGAATTAACACCCTCTAATAGCCCTTCACCGTCCTGCCTTAAATGGATTAAAGCTCCTCTCTAACACTTTCTTTTTGCGCAAAATTTAATTAAGATTTAGATTTGGTTTGAACATGCCAGGACAGATTCGCACAGCATTCATGATGTACTTCAATTAAGGAGCAAAGCAACTTAAGCTGCTTCACCAATAATTAGACTATCTCCTTTTTTAAATGGTATCTAATTATGCTTTATCCCTGTGTAATTCAATTTCTTTGGAGGTTACAGCGCTGGATACTGGGACCATCTATTTACATTTTAAAGGTCATCTTCTCCAAATTTAGGCTTGTATTGAGTGGCATCCCTTTTAAACACATAGCTTTTTATAGCTTTGTAATGCAACCGCACATTACAGCAACGGCAAATATTCAATTAGACGCCACTTTAATCCTCCACCATCCCTGACAACATACTCTCAGTTAGCATCCAATCAACAGCTACTCGGAGAAATGTGTAGAATAAATAAAGCTTCATGGCTGGTGTTTACATACATGATGGGTTTCCAAACAGTATATTTTTTGTCTTTGTTGACATTTGGCCTCCTGAGGCTGTCACCCATGTATTTGTATAGTGATTTAAAACAACAGAGAATGTCGTGCCCAGTGTTAATTTACTCAAAGCAGCGGGGGTCGCTGGCCTGGCCACTGACCATTACACAGTAGGACAGGAGTGTCCAGCTGACTGTCCTTTTAATCGACAACAGCAGGCCTAAGGAATTTAACAGCATGGGATTCACCGTTTTTTCCCCAACAAATAACGTTTATGGAAGATTTACGAGTTGCCGGAATTGTCTGGGCTTTCCCTCCTTTCGTTTCATTCAATTAGCGGCAGCGGATGTCTTGGTTAAAGGGGGTGACGAGACAATTGAAGGTGTCGTCTAATTATTTTAGCCCAGCGCTACGCAAAAACCTCTCCCGTGCAGGAATCCCTGGCCTTGGCTTGGTGATATGAGGTAAATGGGTTAAAGCAGCAGGGGTGATGCAATATGTGGCTCTCCTGGAGATGTTCCCCAACCTCTAGCATCTTTAAAGTGAATCAGGGACCGGCAGGACTGCAATTTGATTAGATAGAACATATACACAGTCTAAGTTAAATCAAATCACCTACTTTATATGCACATTTATGAGCAGACTATATCTTCTAAGGTCAGATAGTGTACAGGATCCTCTCAGTGTGCTCCCACATCCACTGCTGTTGAGAGTGGGCCAAAGTACACATGGCTGCGGTAAAGAAATAAGTGATCCTTTTCCATGGAAGTTTCAAACGCTTTACTTAACCCCAGGCCTACCAAGGAAAACTACGATCAAAAAGTCATGTGAGCAGTGCGGAGCAATAGCAGGAGGCCACAGGCTGAAGTCTGTCCTGCAGCCAGGTTTTCCCCTTGTTTGTAAATTAGCTGTGAGTAATGAATTCTGGGAAGCTGCCCTGCTGCAGGGTTGCTCCCTCGCTGCCGGACCCTCCCATGCTCCCCCGTCGACATTGCCTTCCCAAATCTGTCCTGATGTTCCTAGTCTGTCAGGAGCCGCCCCGGGGGGCAGCGCGATAGCCCGCTTGGCCTGCCCCCATCCCCTCTCTGGGCCCAAGCCAGCTGAACCGTGTAAGTCCCTGCCATTGCAAACATGGTGACCCCAAATGGGATTGACAGATCGCAGACCGTGGATGCTAGGCCACCAGTCCAGTGACATCAGTCTCTACTGGTGGTAATGAAACTGCTAGCATGAAGTGGTCACGTTGACAATTTGGGGTTTGCCTTCATAATCAGCTGCAGAATGCTAATACTGCAAGGACATAAAGAAAATCCAGAACATGAAAAAACAGGGTTTTTTCCAGTGTACTGCAAGCCCAGTGGCCCATAGAGCCTCATTTGACCCTCAATGTGCCTAAGAATTGGGGGATTTTATTTTCAGGGGATGTATTTTTAACACTTTTTTTTTTTTTTTTTTTTTTAAGTTGAGAAAACTGAAAGCAGCAGCTTAGTGCAATTGATTTCTTAGTTTTGAACCCAAACCCAACTTTAAAGTTTTGGATCAAACTTTAAAAAGTTTTGCTCACCTACAATCTTAAGTTCAGATAACCTTAGCATTTCAGAAACCCAAAAAAATGTATTTCAAAAACTGGTCACGGTGAGCTATGACCCTTATTAATGTATGAATTTATTAATCATTATTCACTTTCACTACAATGAGTTTACTCAGTTTTTGAAATATGATCTTGTGGGGTTCCTAAAGCTCAAAGATTCAAAGATTCAAAGTAAATTATCTCAACAAAAGATTAGTGGTTGGTAAAACATTTTACAAACTTATAAATGTGAGTTAGACTCAAACCTAAAAAATCTATTGCAGTAAGTTGCCTTGAAACTGTGAGTTTTGTCAGCGAATGTACTACAGAGAGGTGAAGTCTCTCCTCTTCAGGTGTCCCCCACTGAACCTTGTTTTGGTAATTGTATTGTAGTCAACAGCCATGAATTACACTTTACACCGTCACTACTTAAAGCTACGCAATACTAGCCATATATTATGCTATATCAGAAACTGTAGAGCCCTACAGTAATGCTGCCATCAGTCTGTCGCCGCCCCACACTGGGCTCACATCAAAAAAAAGATACTTGCCACCGGGCCTAGCAACTTTCCTGGGGGAAACCCTGCTTTACTTATGTGTAAACAACTGTTTAGCTGCAGGAAATTCTTTTAAATTCAGTTTGCATGAGATTTACGCTGCATCAAAATCAAAGAACATGCTGCATTTCCTCTGTACGGCTACACTTATCCTTGTGTCTGTAAAAAGCCTTGGCTATGACGACCACATGGGTCCCCAAGCGCACATTAGAGAGCCTGGGGGGTCCCTAAGTGTCACCCATGAAATCAGGATGTTAGGGTATGAAAAACGGGGGAGGGACCGCTAGTAATTCTCATTATTGTTAAATGTTCATCGTCCCTGGTGTTGACTTTGCCTTAGTCTGGCTCCGCTGCCAAGGCACAACATGACTACTACGCCCGCAGTCGGTTTTAAAAGCTACAGATATGGGGGAAAATCTGAAGTCTGAGGATGAGCCTAAATTAATAACAACATCTGACCATTAAACCATTAAAGGTTGCACATTTTCCTCGCCACTGATCGCCTTGTAATTGTCAAAGAAAATCCAAAATCAGCTTTTGTGAAACATGAATAATTATATGGTGATAAATGCTAAATTTTCTAATTCTGCCTCCAAAGGTCAATAGCAATTTGTCAGCAATTAACGTAAAGGAGGAACTGCAGGGTATCCACATCACTTACACTGTGGCCCTGTACAATCCATTCTGCAGCCTTGACTGGCAGAGAGAAAAGAACTTCTCAATGGCAGATTTTTGACGTCCATAATGGCTTAATGTCGGCGTTTGACAGAGATATTGGGGGAAGAAGAGTGACTCTTTGCGCATTGGCATGGCCCAGAGGCTTTTGCTGTCACAGCTGATGACAGTAACTTTCTCCATGCAGATTAAATTGGTGTTTACAGATTTGCCCTGGGTGTACATTTTTCCCCCTGCTGGGCTCCACTAGCTGATGATGAGTCGCAGATGAGACCAACCATTCTCGACACTGATGCTTATGCTTCCATCACACAGAGCAGAGCCTGTAGTGGCTTACCAGGCATCCGCCACTACACTGCCACACAGTGCTTTCCACTCTGGCACAGTAAATGCTACAGTATTACCAGCTATTTACATTTGCAGAAAATGTGAGAGCTGCTGCTGCCACTTCTGTCACGCTGGTACGTGCTGCATGTCAGAGCTGCTCGGCGTAGGAAGATGAAATGCTGTTGAGAAAATTAAACATCATCAGTCATGATGTTGATAGTAGACTCCAACCAAAGGTCCCATAGTGTTACAATAGATATCAATGACTTCTTGGTTGTGTTGTTGTACTGCAGGAGTTTTTACAGCTGGTCAGTAAGAATGTGCTCAAAGTTTAAAGACACAGTGGGTTGTTTTGACAGATGCCTTTTTTTTCCTTGAGACCCTACTTCAAAAAGGAATGGAACATGGCTCATCGCAGAGCAAAGTGTGGTTCATGTATGTGAATCTCTTAAAAATGGAAAAAAGATACTTATTTTCTCTACAATGTTAGACTGCAGTCAGGCTTGGGGAGTAACAGAATACACATGACAGAGTGATGTAATTAAAACATGAAAAAGTAACTATTCTATCACAAGTTAAAGTTAAAATATATTTTAAAATAAACAACGATACACTACCATGCACATGCAGACACATTACAGCACTTCGCAATTCTCATACCACCACTCTGGTCTCGAGTGAAACCATAGCTAATCTTTTAAACACAGCTAAAACCACTAAAATTAGGCTACTGACCCTCCCCAAGTTTGCTTTTCTGTTTTTTTCCTGTGATGTGCCTTGGAAAGCTGAGACTCAACTCATGTTGGTGCAGGAAAGCAAAGAGAAAGCAGTTTTTAAAAGTCTATGTATGTTTAGCTCTCACTACCATCATAGCTCCTAACTGAATCTCTGTGGTTTCAATTTTTTTTTCTGTCTTGCATCTTTGTTTGTACTTTCAGGTATTTGCTTTATTTTACTGTTTCATGATCACTTACAGCGGATAGGAGTCATTTCCTGATTTTGCTGCTTCATAAGAAAAGCAAGAATTTATATGACAAAATGTTCAGACACTCAACTAAAGACGAGCACGTTATAATAATATCTGCAGTGCTGGGCTGATGCACCAGGTCACTGTAAGTCAAACAAAGAAGCAAACATGCATAAAATAGCAGTCACAGAAATTATAAACCGAGGTGACAAGCTTTCATTTCCTCCAATGAGAAATTAGCATGGTGTCAAGTATACATCACCGATTAGAGTTGCAGCTGATAACTACCTGTTGCCACTGCAGACCCATTTGACCCTGGACTGGATGTTGATTGTACCCTTTCCCTTTGAAGACAAAAGCCAGATGTTAGTGCGTCTTAGTGAGTTTTTTGTCCAGTGTAAATGGGGCTTTTACAGCCAATTCATTATTATGGCCTCCAGTGAAAAAAATGCTCTCACTGGGTGGAAATTTCAACATTATTTTGTCTTTAAATGAAAACAGTATGGTGCGAGTTCCGCCTCCCATCTGTGAAAATGCTGTCATCATCCAAGGACTTGACATTCAACTGAAAGAAACATTCACAGGTAAGACCATCTGACATTCGCTGCAGAGAAATCCAATTAGCTAGCCTGTCAATACTACAACTACTGCTGGTACTACTGCAAAATAGTTTTTATTTCACAATTTATGAACGAAAACAAACATAAATCATTAGATATACAGTTTCACCATTTTTGATACTGAGGCAGTCCAAAGCAAACCAAAAGCAGGCTACATTACTTGATATTGTGATACTGCATTTTTTAACAGGTTGTATCAGAACACATTTTAAAGTAACCCTCCCAATCCTGATTGCAGTACAATACTTAGTTAAGAGATTTATTTTGAAAGGCACTGAGTAAACAGTTATGTGGTCACGTGGCCTTCCACTGCCCAAAATCACAAGTGCCTTAACAGATATTGTCTCAGTGGTGCGTTGCTAAATATTAAGTAGTTTGTTACATGTAATTTGCATTGATTAAACTTTTAAGTGTACAATAGTGGGGCAGGGTAGGCTGATTGCCTGAAGTGTTTGGTGCAGAATATTTACTCCAGGGCACTTTGTTAGTGTAAATTAACTGCACTGAAAAATCAATGAACAGTTTTGACCAGCCGGCTTGCAGCAACAGAGGATAATAAACTGTAAGGTATGTGCTTCTTGGACAAATATCCACATTCAATTTCTTATTTTCTGGAATTTTTATTCATCTCTTTTTATTTAAAATAATACAACTAGACATGATGAATACTATTACCAGCTACCAGTATATCAGTCATTATATTTCAAAATATATATAATTAACACTTATGAAAACTTTTAAACCATCTTCTGGCTCAAAAGTGGCCGTAGATGAGCAGTGAATATACAGAGCAGCATCTATGTGTGTATTCATTTCAGGTTGTAAACAGTAGACTCTGACACTGGGTTGTTATCGAGTTGTGGCCCCCGGCGTAGGATTGATCCACTTCAGTCCAGCAGCAGGGGGGCGGGAGCTCTGGAGGGGCTCAGCAGGGCTCCAAATCAATAAGGTTAATAGATGTGGGGGCCACGCAGTCAGAGGTGTGCAGCCTGGCATTTTCGGTGCCAATGAGGAAAATTCCTGATGACGAGGTGTCTCTTTTGGAGCCTGCATTAATGTCAGTCTGATTACCTGGAGCCAGGATGTCAGATGCAGTGGGTTAGTGGAGCCTTGTTCCCCTGGCCATTAACTGGAATTAGCTTTACAAGGAGACCCTTCAGATTGGAGACTTTAACTTGCCACCTCTTCATCCGCTGTCCATTGAGAACAAATTGCCAACCCCTCTCCCCTCCTTTCCCTCCTGACTCTATTCTTTCACTCTGATTTCTATAATGCCAACAGTTTCATAATCACTTGATGAGTAATTTCCTCTCATTTGGGATTTGGAGAGAGAGAGGTTTCATTAAGAAGTTTTTTTTTTTCCCTCCCGCTCTCATTTTTACGCTATTCCTCACATCACATTTACAAGAAAAGAGGGTTTGAGGGGGGAAAATGATGGCATAGTACAAAAATTAAACGTTAAAAAGAGTAAAAAGGAAAAGTGAGCGTGGTTAAAATCTTGTTTAACTGACAAAATGGAAATGAAAGCTTTCCATTATGGGATTTTGCTCCTCCACATTTACTGCTGGATTTTTGGGGTTTGTCATATTATCCTTCAGTAGCTAAACTGAATTGACTACTTTGACCATAGCAGCAGAGGTTAATATCAGGCATGGATGATGTAGTCAGATCTTTTACTTAAGCACAGTAGCATGTCTGTGAAGATTCTCAGTCATCCAGGTCATAGTATTTGTAGAAAAAGATTGTTGCAGGCAGCTGAACTTGAGTTCTTGAAGGCATTTCACCTCTCATCCAAGAGGCTTCTTCAGTTCCGACTGACTAGTTGGGAGGTCCAGGTATTTAACAACCTTTTCTACCAAGTAAAAGTAGCAATACTACAATGTGACAAAGTCCTGCACTCAAAATCACATTTAGGTACATAATTATGAGCAACAAAATACAACATCCTTATTTCAAAAAAGTTTAGAAGCTGTGTAAAACATAAATAAACGCTGAATGCAATTTACAATGTTGCATTAGTCTAGTGCTCCTGCAGTGTTCCTGCAGCCTGCCTGAGCTTCCTGCCTTGAAGCAACTCGTCTCAACCGTAGACTGTACGTCAAATAGGATTCCAACCTATTTAATATACCGCATATGGCCCCAACTAACTATTTGGAGTGCTGTACTCATTTTGGACACGCAATGTTGCTCCTTTAAAAAGAGTAAAATGAAAGTGAGCCTGGTTAAAATCTTGTTTAAATTGACAAAATGGAAATGAAAGCTTTCCATTATGGGATTTTCTCCTCCACATTTGCTGCTGGATTTTTGGCGTTTGCCATATTACATCCTCTCCTTCAGGAGCTGAACTGAATTTCCTCCGATTATTTATTCCAGGGACAATAAGCTAACAGTTCACAGTAAGTCTTTTGTAAATTTTCCTCACACAGAAAGTTTGTGCTTAGCTTTCCCACACTGTGATACCCACTAGACTATTAAGATTTCTGAATAGGGCCCTTCAGTTTCTCTCAGACTTACAGCAGAGTTTGAATGGCGAAAATGCAAATGAGGCGTTTGCTGATCTATTCTCTCAGTACCTGGCTAATGTCTATACAGAAAGCCAAGTGTCTGAGTGTGTGTTTCTCTCTGTGTGGATGAGGATATACAGAGAGGTGGAGGCCGGCCACTGCCACACCTGCAATTATCCATGCACCTGCATCAGCTGAATTAAAGTGTGTGAGCAGAAGTCATGCTGGCTTCGCTCCCCTCGGCCCCCCTAAACAAAACACTGAAGTCATTTGCAATAAAAGAATCAGTTGTCTTCTTTCCCCCTCCTTTCAAAAGGTCCCTTTGCATAGGAAATCAGTTGTCTCTCCCTTCATGGACATCATGCAGTGTGGGCTCCCATGGAAATGAGTTTTGGCATTGTTGTGCCGAGGCACTCCCCCTCTAATAAATTGAGGAGGATTAAGGGAGAAGAATGTAATAAAGGATAGTCATTTCATCATGACAGCCATTTTTTAGAGGGGGTTGGGGCAGCCAGAGATTTAAAGGATAATCAGCCCCGGGTTTATTTCCATAACATGCATTACAATCTGCTTCTTTGAACTTTGCTGCCACTTAGGTTACTAGATTTGTAGGAGGAAAAAGAGGGAAAAAAGCATTATTATCGAATGTTTAGTGTTTAAGATTTGAGTGACATATTAGAGACATCTGAGTGAGTTATTAAAGCGTTATGGCTCTTGGAGATTATTACGCATTAATCTAAGCACTTTGAAGTGCGTGTGTTTCTACAGTGGAATTATAAGCATACATTTTGGCTCGTAAAATAAGGCCGTCGCTGTAAATGATATTTAAGAAAGCACTTTGAAACGTACTGCTGACTCTTATTTATGCAAAGAAATATCATGTTCAAATGAAGAGGAGTCTCAAGTGGCCAAAACATTTTGTTAAAGTCTGATCATGCTGCCAAATTTCTCCACGCATGGTTTTAGTTTTTATTGATCCACCCTGCCCCTCCTGACTGTTTGTTTAGTCTCAATTGGAAACACTTCAGAAATGGTGACCAGCAGCAGGTGAAGGGGTGCCGGAGCTTTGAAGTCTGCGCTCCTTATTGATCCTGTGCATATTCTAAAAAAATCAAAGAAGGCATCAAAGGCATAGCTAAACTCTTAAAGACTCTGCACGCACCAAAAAAGGGCACCAGTGACAGCGTGAACAAGCAAAGCAGGTGGTGGCTGCCGGTCGGAGCAATCACCCCCTCCAGCCCCCGTCACGCCCCAGACAGACTGCTGAAGGCTTCTATTTTAATGTTGGACAGCAGTATGGCTCCCACTTTGACTGGCACTTGTCTCTCATTAGAGGAAGGAAAAGCAGCTTGGGGAAATCTTCAGTTCAAATTAATTAGTCTGCTAAGCCAACACACTGTAGACTCTTGGCTGCAGAGGATGAATGATTGGAATATAACATTTGGAGCAATTAGATACAGATACTTTAGACAACGTGATTTGTGTCATCACACTAATACTATAAATTATGAAAAGGTGCTTATCTTCATTGTGTAACATTTTGGGAGCTGCAAGAAATGATTAGAGCCTGTCGACATTTCAGACAATGTTTTATTGCTGAGACTCTATATGAGTGTACATGAGGGCAGACAAATAACAAGAAACTGCAGTGCAGTGTTGCCAAACTTAGAAAGAGTGTTGCCATCATAAAGTTTGTCCTCCAAAGGGCACTGATGAAGTTTATTTTACAAAAGTAAAGTGTCAGTCCATATCTTGGTCAGAATGTTGTGAAGAATACTGTAAAGGCACAATGTATAAATTCTGTCGCTGAAGGGTCTCTCTCACGTTAAAACAATAACAAAATATAATATGTATTATATTATGTATATATTAAACATAGTGATGTAGTGTGGGATCATGGGAGTTGTTATCCAGCCACCATAGCTGATGAAAATCTGTCTGACACAACTCAGGCAGAAATCATGTTTTATTCACATTATGTTTAGCAACGTACGCCGACGTCCTTCCTCACTTTGACGTATCTGACGTACCCGGCGTTTTCTGAGAAGAAATAGCGGCTAACTCGCAACGGCTAGCAGGAAACGCACCATCAGCTTGAATAAATTACAGATTTCTTGGCGTCTGAACATTGCTGGAAACATTTGAGGAAATGTAAGAACACAGCTCAACAAAATATATAACATATGCCTAATGTTCTTTGGGACATTTTAATGTTGAAATGTTACATAACAGAGGTATTTAACTGTACAAGACTTTTGCAAATCTCTGTTCCCTTCTAAACACAACTCAAGATGACGCAGTTAAAAGAGCACCAGTCTATCCTCAAACGGTGAAAAACTGTAGAAAATGCAATGAAAATATGACATGTATCATGTATTAATTTGAGAAGGTTTGTAAACAAGTTAACTTTGTTTTGTAAAAGACATAAGCTACCAAAAGCAAGCCTCTCTGAGTTTGAACATTGTTGGAAACATTTGGGATAAATTAAGTACACAACTAAACAAAATATATAACATGTCAAGTCGTTTTTAGACATTTCAATGCAGAAACGTTACAAATTATTGTTTTAAAGTACAATTTACGGTACTTTGTCATGTTACGAGGTGTGAACAAGCTGCAAACACAGTTAAAAATCAGTATTTTGTTTGAGACTGTATAACACAGTGTTAGCTAGACCTAGCTTTACGGCACCCAATCTTTGTGACAGCAGACAGTACACAGAGCCATCACCACAGTCAATGACTCCACTATTGGCAGAATTGATGAGGGTAAAGCAACGAGGTGCAGGCTGCAATTGGAACATCTTTCTGAAACTCCAGGATAAATCCACACTCCTTCAACCTCCAGCTCCCCCTCTGATGTATGCCTGTCCTCTGCTCTCCTTGGGTGCACATGGGAGTTATTTGAGCCTTTCTGGGACCAGCGGGAAGCAGCGCTGCCACACCGGCTCACTGTTGGATTACCCTCATTGCGTGAGTCTTTGGCCTCTTTCCTCTTGTGACGACACAGGGTCGAGTTCACAAGGGGCTGATTTAACTCATTCACCGCAGTCCACTGCCACTAGCCACATGCCTGCCAGCCCAGTGATTCTAACACAACACTAAGTGTTCCTGAAATGAGGAGACAAAATGCCTCTTTGACTTGATTCACAAAGATTTAATTTTTTGTGGAGGGAGGGGGGTGATGGTTTGATTTACGCCTAACGCTCTCCAGGGAGTTAATCCTGAAGAAATTTAGCTCGGAGCACTTTGAGGTCTTGTTTGTAGCTACTGTAAATGTGTATCTTACACTTTGTGCCTTGTTTGCTTTCTGAATGAGGTTTGCATGCCTTACGGTGAATACATCTGAAGCAGTTGACCAGTCAATTGACCAAAAAAGATCAATCTGAATCTGGAATTTTGTTAAATCGTTGGTGGTTGAAGCATTTTTTTTTTTTCCCCAAGCAAAAACGCCAAACCTTGTTCAAGCTTCTCAGCTGTGACAATTTTCTGCATTTCTTGTATCACATAAAACTGAATGTGTTTGGATTTTGGTCTCTTTGTACAAGAAAACTCACTATTTTATGACATTTTACAGAACAAATGATTAAACTCAATGTTATCCTTATGGATTATCTTTGTAAACTGTCCTCTAATAATGAAATACTCCTTGAATTCTCCTTACTAATGGATTTGTGTATGCACAGGGCAAGGTATCAGTACTCCATACCTTTAAGGTATCGATTTAAATAACCCAGTACCAAATTGTATCCAAACTTTTGGTAACCAGATCTGGAAAAAAATGACTATTTATATGGTTTTGCTTGCAGCCAATCACCGCAAGTGTTCATAAAGAAGAACAATGTAAAAAAGGTACTGAACAAAGTACTGAGTTCGTATCAGTATCACTTTAAGGGTACTCATATTTTTTTTTTTAACTATACCCAGCCCTGCACTGGTGAGTACTCTAATCAAGCCCCTCTTAAGGTTTTTTGCACCTCTCCATCACATTTTATCCCTTTATGTATGTCAAATTGTATTTTTTATGTGTGTGAACAAATAAAATCTAAATCTAAACAGTTAATCAAGAAATTCTGCAGATGACTTATTAAATAATGGTGAGCTGCTGCTAGAGGCCAACCAATTAATCTGCACCAATAGGACGTTTGTCAGCCTGTCCTCATCAGAAAAGCGTGTACTGCTCGCATGTGTAAGCAGCTTATTCTGACTGATATGTCCATGTATTGTCAAGCGGTGACCCCTAGTGGACTTAGTAAGTATGACACGAGAAGTATAAAGCGTGAAAAAGTCTGCGGATGGACGATGTGTGGCGGATGGACAGCTCAAACAAACGTGTAACTTTAACCAAGGAGACCAGAGTGCGAGTCCTGCATGAAACGAAAAGTGAACGTGAGAGTCATTTAAAGTTTTGGGTAACTTAAAATTAGGATATGGATGTGGCGTCCATTCTGTCACATGACATACGTAATGTAACTATTTTAACCTGATCTTTTGTTAAACCTGGCCAGGCAGTTTTTGGCCTAAACCTACTGAAACTACAAGCGTTTTATTTGCATAATGTCACGTGAGTTATGTCATATTTTGTGACTAACTGGCAATCAACCTATTCTGCTGAAGATGCTGAGGATACTGATTGCTGATGCTGATTTTTTTTGACAGTTTGATGTTCATATATTTTTTCGTCTTATGGATTTCAGGCCACAAACTCATGTTTTCACTCTCAAAGCTCCTGGTGTTTGCTGCTAATTTGCTTTTCTGAGTTTTGTAGGTCTAGTGTGCCACCTCTGACTGTTTGGAGCAACAGAGGAGCTTACAAGATCACTGTAAGTCATCAGATTGTTCAAACGTTCCTCACGTTGTTAAAGAAAACACAACCATTAGGCACCATTTAGTACCTTTGTTGTGTCTGGTGCAAAGATATGCACGTGTATGACACAGCTTTTTGTTGTCATCACCTACAGCTTGGCAATTATAACAAACATACGTCAGTAATGACTTAATCAAAAGTAGCACACTGCTGTGATTTCATGAATGAATATAAGGATACTTATTACACCCTACACTGTACTGCTGGATACTGTTTCAGACTGATTGTCATCTGCAGGCTTTGGCAAAATCCATCTTGCGTAAACAACAGGTTTAAATTTATGTCTGAAAAATATAAGTAATCAGACTGTTTGAATTTGGAAATCTAAAAATAAAAAGAAACAGATACAGAAATGTCTACTTTGTAGGGCTGGGACTGTATGCCTCCTGATGAGGATACTGTCACAACACTTGGGTGTAAATTCCATATGCATTACAATTCTTAATATATATCGTGTATATCATGAGTCATATTTGCAGCACAATAATTCATTCTCAATATGTCAGTAAGGTGTGCAAAATCAATATTCCCTCTGTGTAATGGTTTAAAATCAACTGTTGAGTCTGTTTCTAGTTTAAACTGTTTCTATTTTTATATTCCCAGGTCATATTGTTCATATTTTTATATTTCTTCTTAATTAAATTGTAGGTATTTTTTACATTTCCTCTTGTTTATATTTATATATTTCATTTTATGTGTGTATTGGTGCTTCTTTATATGTTTTCTATCCAATCCACATCAAATAGGACAATATTGCAGTGTTAATTTCTCTTAGTGGGTTAGCATTGAGCTCATGGAATTTATGCTGGTGATTTAACATAAAACCAATTCAGGAAACAAAAATTATAGAAAAACAATCATAAAAACAAAAGAATCACAATACTTACATTCATTATTTTTTCCCACCTCTGATATCTGGACTAAAACATCAAAATACTAAACTTTTTTGCAGTAAATCAAATCATTTTGCTGTTGGAAAACTCCCTTCCTAATTGCACGTGGATTATCTATCTCGTTTCACAGGATGTTGCCACTGAATTCAAGGAGAAAAAAACCCTGAAAAAGCTTATCCTGCCTTTTCCCAAGAGACTTAACAATAATACATACAATGAAACTAGTGACCCTTGAAACCCTTCTTTTTAGTCAGTGTGAGGATGTCGTGTTTTTATTGGCTGTGTTTCTTAAGTGCTCCGATTGCTGTAAGTAGCCTGTACAGCAAATGTCTTTGGCCTCTCTTACTGAGGCATCCCGTCATCTGAACAGCGGCATCCCACTGACGTCCCAGGAGACACAACTTGAGTAATGTTCTCACATTAACAGGGCAAACAAGGGATACTCTTTACATGGGGACTATTAATTCAGGATCCTGCAGCGTTCTGGCTGCACATTATGATGGATCTCTTGTGATGTCACTTTCACAACATGGTTGCAATGTCAGTTAGAGCAGATAATACAAGAAGAGTTTCATTTCTAGTGTTTTTCTCTGCTAAAACTTTCAGTCCTAGTGGTTTGGATGCAATCTTAAAGTGAAGAAGCATCACTAATTCATTAGCAGGACAAGTGAACATCGTCTATGGGTGTGGTAGCACGTTTCCTCCGCTTTGGTGTTTGTGATCCGTGTCATGTAATTAAAGCCCAAACAAGTCAACTCTAATGCACATTAACTGACATCTTTTCAGAAAATGTACGTCAAGTTGGAAAAAGTTCCAAATGAGCTGTGCATTTCAACATTGTTTGACATAAAACATGCACTCTAACATATTTGTATTTCTTAACATACTTTCTTCCACAGTGTTTCAGCTCGGGGACAATCAGAACATTTAGAAAAGGGTGTGAAAAAGTCTGCTGCCTGTGGCCAAAAGAATGAACTATGGCAGACTGGAGATTGTGAATAGGCCTTTTACAGGTCACAGAATCCATTCAGCCCACTGACATTGTTATTATCTGACCGTCATAGATGGGCCTAATTAATATTCTAATCATAGGCCTCGGGAACATTGTAAACAAAATTATCCACTGAGTACCATTTGCTTATTCAGTTGCTCGTTGACTCTGTTAGTGAGAAACAAGCACTCTGGAGAAAATGAGCACTAAGTAAAGGCTAACTTAAAGGCAAGCACAATCTCTTTTCATAGGAGAAAATTTCTCTTTTCATCTCTGCTTTTGACTCAAGCAGTAAGTGCATCAAAAGTAAAGAAATAAATATTTAACACTAAATTGAGTGCAAGGGAACAAATGTGGATGATTTTTGGCTTGATATATGAATCCTACAGTATTAGTTTGTTTTTTACTGATGGAAAACATATGTAAATAAGTAGGTAAATAAATACCAGTGCTGATATTTTGTTAGCTACATTGTAAAAATAAACTATTAGTTTTAATTCAAAGTTAGCGTCCAGGCTGCCTTAAAATTTTAAGTCGACTGAGTTTGAAAAGACAAGCAGAGATCATTTCATAATTATTTAAAACAAACTTTTCTAGTCAAATAAACTTAGTGTGGTTCAACTTGATCTTAAGTACAACTGAACTGATACCGACGAACATTACAAACAAATGTGATTTCGTTATACACTCAAACAATGCATGCTGGGAAGTCCGTTAATATGCTGATCATGTTTCATTAGAAACTTTATTCAGTGTTGATTGAATTCGTTTCATTCATCATTTCAAGTCAAAAGACTTTAATTTAGAAGAGCAAGTTCTTAAGCATTCTGAAAATAAACACTTGAGATTAATTAACTTGAATAAGTAGAATTGTATGTTTATGTTAAGTTAATGAGAAAAGATTCGTTGGTTTGAGTAAATTTCTGCATGAGTTTTATAGTGCATCTCTGTCTATATTAAGTAATTTGTCCTAGATGAACAAATTGTATTTGAATGTGAATATTTAGATAAATCAGTCATAATAAAGAGCTGCATTTTGAACTGTGATTAATTAATATTTTTTTGCCACTAATTGTAATGGAATACAAATTCTTGACTTATGGCAAAAATGTGTTTTGTGAGGTTACAGTGACACCTGACCACCAAAATAAGCAGTTACGTACACAAGAGGTAGATGAACATGAGGTCACAGTGACATTTGACCTCTGACCATCAAAACTGAATCAGTTCATCCTTGAATCCAAGTGGTCATTTGTGCAAAGTTTGAAGAAATGATCACATTCACAAGAACTGGATGATCCAAGAACATAATGACGTCGGTCACGGCTGTCGCAGACTTGGAACTATAAATAAGTTTTTTCAAAAAGTGTTAATCATAGGTCCTTCAGCATGCAGTCTTAAATGTGCCCGTAAAAAAATAGGTTGATCGGTCTAGTAGAAAGCAAGACTAGCTGGAAAAGACTGGAAAAGCTTCTGGCCCGTTGATCACAGACATACGGATGTGATTGCATGATCCCCTCCAGGCTTACACCTGGCTGAGATAAATATATCAATAAATCAAGACTGTAAGTGTACAAGCCTTCAAACCCTCTTGAAACTACCTACAATAGGCAGAAAATCTCCCTTATTGAGCTGAAAGTGATAGATGAGTGAATAATAATGTCTGATATCTGTGGGTTGTTATATTAATGCACGTAGATCAGCCAAATTTAAATATCATCTTCATATTGGTTGCCAATATTTGAATAGTATTTTAATAGTCTGTTGTTTATGAAGTGCCTACAAAAGCCATGCTGCAAATCTCCATCATTATTGTTCCCTGTCAACTTAGAGACGTCTCTCTCGGTGGGGTGTTGGGAGAGTTATGGAGCGTCGTGACGAAGGAGACCTGAAGTTGACAGACATCTTTTCAGGGCGCACACGGTCTCATGACGGAGCTCCTTCAGATGGGAAAGTGAACAGACTGAAATGCTAATTTTCCACACGATGATAAATCTGCAGTATGAAATTGTCGGTACAGAGCTCTCTGTCGCGCCCCGAGGCTGTGCGTTATTGCTTTATTCTATTAGTCAGTTATTACCAGCAATCACAGTCAACCCCCACTGCCCCCCGCACACAAAGCCCCTTTTACATTACATTTATCAGGCGTTGTACAAACGTTGAAAACATATGACGGCAGCCCCTCAGAGCTGTGTTTCCTCCGGGGCTGGGGGGGGGCCCTCTGTTGAGAAAGGGGACCTCCAGCTGGCCCATAGTGCATCTGTTCGCTGGGCTTGGGCGGCAGTGACACCATGAGGGCCACTTACATTCTTCTCCATCAACATCCTCCTATAGATTCCCAGTTTTAACTCGTGTTTACGTACATGTAAGGATCTCTTGAAGCAGACTCTGTTTAGGGCTCGGAGTCAAGTGTTTCGCAGGGAAGTGTGAATGGTGCTGTCAAATATATGTTTCTGCTAACGTCTGTGTGATGTGGCTAATCACCTGACTATACACTTCTAATTGTGCTACCTCTTTGCCCAGATGTTCAGCCCCGTGCCCTCTCTCCACTTCCTCTTATGGGAGCAGCAGCCCGAGGCTATTTACATCACTATCTGTGGAGTAATTACCATACTGTTTTATATAATGCCAAGGCAATCATAGGGTGATAACATGCAATTAAGCAGTGTTCTCTGATTTGTACGTAGGCAATCTTGCATCTCTCCAGCCCTGAAGATAAAGTGCCCATCTCAAAATGTCACATTGTAGTGGCTTAATCTGATTATTTTCAATTAATATGCATGTCTCTCCGTCCTGGGATTGCCGCCGTTATTGACGTTGATAAATTGAGCTCATTTCGATAAGATTTTGGTCCAGAGACACTCCATTTGGTTGGATGTCACCTGTTTCGCTCCACTCTTTGTTTTCTCCGGGCCAGAGCAGAAATTTTCTACATCAGATTCTTTCAGGATTAGGAGAAGTCTTGAAAGGAGCAGAATCGAGGGGTGTTGGGATATAATTGTTTGTCGTGTCATTTCTCCACCTTGCAAATTCCCTGCAAGTCCTGTTGGAAGGGAGCAGGCAGCCGTGGATGACAGGTGCCCGAGGGGAGGGGGGGGGGGGGGGGGGGGGGGGGGGCTAGGTGTTTATAGTGTCGCCCAGGAGAGTGGTGCCGGACTGGGCCTCGAGAGACAGTACCGTCTGCCTGTCTTACCCAAGGAGCTCTCCATTACAGCGTCACAATCTCAGCTACAGAGCTTGTGAATGTCATTGAGGCTTGAGAAAAAACAAGCAAAGAGCACTGTTAAACAGATCGTTTCGATTTTTTTAAGTGGTGCTGGATGAGGTACCTATCCATAGTCAGTGCATTAGCTATAGTAGTTGGCGGTCAGCACGCCCCAGATTCATGATGGTATTTAATGAAAGATATTAAGTGCATTTTTACTACAGAGGAGTACAGAGGACTGATATAAAGCTTATGGTGTCATTATGAAATTGACCTTTACCTTTTGCATATAAAATGATGATGTAAAGAGTTATGGCCAAAAAGGAGGGAAGTCACAGTCAGAAACTTCTGACCTCCGAAGTTGAATCGGTTTATCCTTGAATCTGAGCGGACGTTTGTACCAACTTTCAAGAAATTCCATCTAGGTGGGCATGAGATATCATATTCATGAGAATAGGACAGACATGAAGTCACAGTGACCTTGACCTTTGACCTCCAAAGTCTAATCAATAGTCCATGTGGACATTTGTGCCAACTTTCAAGAAATTTCATTAAGACGGTCTTGAGATATTGTGTTCACAAGAATGGGACAGATGGACAGCTGCTGTCAACATGGAGGCATAAAAGTCAATATCGGTTTAAGTGTACGCTATATTTAGAATATTTCAACCGCTTTACTTTGCTGTCAGACAACTACTATAGGTAATATACTGACTAATGGGTAAGTAACTCATAACCTCACTTCAAATAATCTGAACTATGCCTTTAAAATATTCTTATGTTCTATGTTTCTACTTAAATATATATTTATTTTGGAAGACACCTAATTTTCTGAAAGAAAAAAAGGGGGTCTGAGCTGTTGTAGTGAGCCGGCTGCTCAAACGGGTAGGCAGCTCCGTCACATTTGAGCAGATTCTTCCATCTAGCCTGAGGGAGCGTGGTGCTCACCGTTTGAAGATTAAAACATCCACTGTCATTTCCTGCTCCAGTGGTTGCTTTCCCAAGAAGAGTGGAGATATGAATTGTGTTTTCCACCCCCTTCAGAGCTGATTATCGAGAGCCAGCCTTTCAGTGGCCTCCATGTTTCATGGTGGTCTCAGGAACAAGCCACCAAAGAGGCGGAATCGGAGGGGTGCAGATCAGCTGTGTGTTGTATTTGTGTAAGCCATTGTTCCAACCAAACACAAAAGGTGAAGCATGGCTAAATCCTTTCTGCTTCCTTGTGTGGGTCTTGTGTGTGTGTGCGCACAGCCGCGTCCACACATCTTCCTCAACACGCATGTGCCCGGGCGTGTTTTTATGTGTGTTGCTCTATTGGCGCCTCTCTGAATGTGTCTGTTGGTATGTTTAGACCCTCCATTTAGTCTTCCCCTTAGCCCATCAGTGCGTTGTCAGCAGCACGTCCAGTCCGCAGAAAGGCCCGGGATGGGACTGGGTGCCGTGGTGGGGGGCTCTAATAGAGCCATCAGTCAAGTGCCTGTCCAGCCGACCATACCACAGGGCGTTAGCGTTAATGCTGAGGCACATGGCGTAAGCGCCGAGGAGCAGGGCTGTTTGTCAAAGTGCATCCAATGTGAAGGAAGTTGTTAGTTAAGTGTGTTCACACGGCTGCACGACAATCCCACTGGAACAGGTTCTGTGGCTGATTTTTTCCTCCTTTTCTTATGCAAGTGAGATTTCAAGTTATTTTTAATAGTGTGGCATTTCACAAGAAATGTCAGCCTCTATTGTAATTGTTTAATTGTTAAAACACAAAAGCAACTGAAAAAAATTTGTCTATTATTCAGTTAGCTAATTGACAATAATGTGGACGATTGATTAGTCATTTATCAAGCCATTTGCAGGTTCCAATGTGAGAATTTTCTTCTCTCTACTTTTTATTTTATATCATCACACATGGAATATCCTTTGAATAGTCAGTCAGACAAAACAAGCAAAACGAAGATGTTACCTTGACTGATCTGGAAAACTGCTGACCTTTTTCTCTATATCTTATTCAAATATACTGGTTGATATTCGCTAACATTACACAAGTGTGTTTGTCAGAAACATTACTTGCCAATATAATGTTATCTAATTTTTTAAAACTCCCCAAATGTAAATGTCAAAGTGTATTAATGTAGGCCTCAATCAGTTAATCTGAAAAAATAATTGAAAAACCATGCATTCACCTGCCAGTAGCGGTGTGGAGGGTAAAAAAATGATACAACGTAGTTTTAGAGATGAAACGGCGTGAAAATTTCATGTCACAATTAAAGTGGTCAAAATGATCATGGATATCAGGATTAATGCGATACTGTTAAAGTTTGCTGAAAGTTTCACCAAGCAGCATCACATCCTTTGCGATGTCAATCTTTTCTTTGACGCAAAACAAACCCAAACCCATCTGTTCAATATCAACCAAACACTGTTTTTCTGATTATTAAAATTTGAAACAGTAATATAAAACACCATGAAATTTATCGTGAAAATGGCATTCAGTCCTACATAGTGTCACAATATTTACTTAATAATAACATTAGGTTTCAAACTGTTGGTTGGACAAAAAGAAGCAATTTGAAGACATCATGTTGCTCTGGCATATTGTGATGAACTTTTTGTTTTTTTTTGCATATAATCTTTCATTTACTACCTTAAAGATTTATTAATTCATAGAAGAATCAGAAGATTAATAGATATGAAAATAATCACTAGTTGCAGCCCTACTGTCAGACAGTGTGGAGTAAGATGATTTTACCAACCTAAAGGTACTTGAGGCGAAACCAAAGAGAAAACTGGATGTTAGGAGCTCAATAAATAATGAAAAGAATCAATATTCTAACACGATAACAATCAGAGCTACTGTAGCTTACTGTGTAACAAATTTTCTATACAAGTGGCCGGAGCCTAAGACCTCCATGGCTATTTTAAGAGGTTGGCCGAAAATGTGTGTGCGTACGTGTGTGTGCATGTGTGCAAGCCACTTCCTGTGTGACCTTCTGGAGTGTGAGAGGAGCCACAGTGAGACACACACCGACTCTGCGTGGAGCAACAGCCAACACTGCCCACTCTGAATCATCAGATCAGCAGATCACTCCAGTTCTGCTGCATCACACATCATCCCTCAACACATTATTTGGCTGTTTCTGCATGCTATTTTAACCCTAACGTGTCCTACTACTACTACTACTACTACTACTACTACTACTATTGGTACTGCTACTACTTCATTTATCCCTCTCTGATAGTTGTGGCATCTTATGTAAATAATCACCTCAGTCAGTCACTACACTCTTAGAAATAAAGATGACCACTAAATCTCAGTTCTCCATCGGTTCTATTTAGAACATTTCCACTTTCTAACAGTACCAACAAGAACCCTACCAGGGTTTCTACCGAGCACTTTTTTTTATATTCCAAGGATTTTGCCTAGAATACACTCACGTGGTTCTACCGAGAACCTTTTAATATTCAAAGGGTTTAGCCTAGAACATACTCGGGGAGTTCTACAGATAACTTTTTTATGTTCCAAAGGTTTTTATCCATAACCCACCCATGGAATTCTATTGAGAACTTTTTAATAATACAAGGGTATTATCTAGAACCCCCAAGGGGGTTCTACGAGAACTTTTTTTTTAATCAAGAACCCATATTCCAAGAGTTTTACCTGGAACCCACTCGGGGGTTCTACAGATAACTTTTTTATATCCCACCCATGGGATACTACCAAGAAACTTTTTATATTCCAACACGGTTCTACCAAGAATCTCTTTATATTCCAAGGATTTTATCTGAAGCCAGCCCAGAGGTTTTTACAGAGAAACCTTTTATACTCCAAAGGTTTTATTTACAATACACTGAGGGGGCTCTACCAAGAACCTTGTTATATTCCAAGGGTTCTACCTGTAACCTCTCAAGGATTTCAATAATTTTGAAGAACTCTTTATTCCAATGCTTCTGGGTAGAACCTAAGCCCTGCAGGAAGAACCCTTATTCTAAGTGAGTAGGCAGATATGAGAGTGCATTGCCTTTAGTTTACAGCTCAGAATAGTGATAAAACCCAGAGAATCATTTTCACCTTTATTATTGATTTTCTATAAATATAGACTCAGTAATTGGAACAAGAACCATGTGGTGTTGTGTGTGAAAAATCTACTATGTATACATATTTATACGTGACACCTTGTTTGACACCGTTTACAAAAGTAAATAATACTTTTATTCCACAGATTTGGTGGTTTAAAATAGAATACAATACAAATACATAACTGAGCTCATTAGCATAAAAAACATGTTATCCGATAAACAGCACATTTGCACCTTGGGAAGACGTAGTGAAAAAGAAGCGGCTCGGAGAGACTTCACGGAGAAATATTTCTGACACACTGTACGATGCATCAAGACACTTCTTTGAGAGGAGAGTGTTGCCTCGGGCTGGAATTGAAATGGTTCAGCTGTTTCCAATACAACAGCCCTCTTTTAGCGAAAACAGAAGTCGAGATGTAAAGATAGCACATGTTGGAGCATATAGATCTTATTTTCACATGGGACTTGCTGCTTGTTTAGAGAATCCCTGATCAAAGCCACCCCTCCTGAGAATGGCTTTATTAGATTTCACACCTTCCCCCTAGGAGCCGGGGAAAAACACAAAGCATACTTTCCTGCATCAATAAATATTCATTTTCCCCCTCAGATCAATCCCTTTTCAAGTTTGTCATTACATTGCAACACATTACGGCTTATCAGGCCGGGGTGATGATCGTTTTGACACAAATATTTAATATATAACCCTTGTAAAATCATCCCATATGTCTTGTGCCCCCTCCCTCCCTAAAAAACAGAGCTCTACCTTCCTGGTGATGAACTGCAGTCTCATCAGCATAACGACGGAGGAGGAAAAGCAACACCGTCTTTTAATTGGCTGGGATTAAGTTTGGATTGAGAAGACTTTTTGGTTGAATGAGATCTGGGCACGCTGCCAAATGAATAGAAAATGGTGTTCTCTTCCTCTCGACTGGCCATGGCACTCCCTCGTCATTAGGCGGGGGAGTGCATGTGAGCCATTCCAGATTTGATTTTAATAATGCCAATGTCTTCATTTTGCCTCCCAGCCTCTTTAAATTGAGGGTTTTTTTGGGGGGGTAAATGCGATACAGCCCCCCCACATTTCAACCCTCCCGATTTAGGAACTTAGATAAAAACACCTCTCAGTTCTTTTGATTCCATCCTCGAGGAGTATCAGGTGTGTCTGGCAGGAGTGTTTGAGGGCAATCCTCTGAAATTGAGGAATTGTATTAGCTTCCATGAAATAGAGTTTGCTTTCACTGAGGGGTGTTGAAATAGAGTGAGCCTCCCTCTGCCTTGTGATGATGTCTTATCTCTTTGTTATGATAAAGGTGCTTCAGTGTTTAGGTTTTACGACAGTTTTTTAATAAGATCCACTTAATAACTCTACGCCATGCTTATTGCCATTTATTATGTCACTGACTCCTCCCAAAAGATCGGCCCAAATACACTGTTACAAGTATCTCATTGCAAATTACAAATGCTTGCTCATCAAATGTATTTAAATGAAATGCATAACACTGGCATGAAGAGTGAGAAAGGACTTTCACCCAGGAGATAAGAGTTCAAGTCCCATATGAAACGAAAAGTCAGGGCTGATTTCTCTAAAGTTTTAAGCTACTTAAGTGAGAAATCTGTCTTATATTTACTGTAATAATTGATCAAATTACCACGATATGTCATTAGAGATTAAAGAAGCATGCTAATTTGAAATACTTGCTTCTCTGACAGCAACACTACAACTGTACAACCGTGGCGTCCTCCTTACAAAGTGCTATTCCGGTCTTTAATTTCAAATTAATGCCAAATATTCATCAAATGAGTAAGTGCCTGTTTATGAGTCATAAAAATCATCAATAATCTTTTAGAAGGAGTAGATGTTTATAAGGGTTAAATTGAGGAATATGTTAATGGAGTCTGGCAGGAAGTAAGGCAGGGAGTCACCCAACTCCAACTCCAGAGTGTATTTTCTTCATTTTGCATTGACAGATAACTGACATTTATAAACAGATGATCAACTTACAGTGTAGGACTCAACGTTGCTTGTTATTGTTATTTTACAATGTTGCACTTATCTTGTGCTCCTGCAGTGTTCCTGCATCCTGCCTGAGCTTTCTCAAGTCTGGGTAGGGGAGGGAGACAACTCGCTTAAACCATAGATCGTATATCAAATAGGATTTCAAGCTATTTAATATCCCGTCTATGGCTCCAACTCTCCCATTTGGTCTGCTGTACTCATTTTTGGATGCTTAAGTGTTGCATATTGCTCCTTTAAGTTCCGTAACAGTTATTTTAACCTTAACCTCACCAAGTAGATTTGGTGCTTAATTCTAACAGAATTGTGACCATTTCACAATGTTAAGTCCCATTAAACATGAGGTTATGTCACATGACTAAAGGTACAGCATCTGCCATTCTGGAAATCATTGGCAGTCGACCTATTTTGGCATAGTTATGAGGACGTGTTGTTGGTTTCTAGCTAGTCAGTATATTTTCCAATTCTGGAGCACATGTGTTTGCTCTTTCCTTCTGTTGTATTTTAGTTTCAGGCAGTAAGTTTTCCTCAACGATATCTGATCACATTTTTATTATGTACCTTCATCTTAAGGGGAATTTGCACCAAACACCAAAGCGACTTCCTTCCTCAAGCTACTAGTCACAGGGAAAAAACGAACACGATAGTTCACAATGAGCGTGTTTCTGGGGCAGACAGAACATGTAACATGATTCACACGGAGCAGCCAAAAGACTGTGATGAGGCAACGTGTTGTTCAGTTTTGTTTTTTTTTCCACAGTTCACAAGTACAAGCTCTTATTCTGTTACAAACTGCACCTATTTTTTTCTCTCAGCAAAATACAAATGACAAAATACTCAAAAGTAATTAAGTGTGTATTTTAAGCAGGCTTCATTTAATTGGATCCATCTCTGCTCCTCCCGTATGGCTTCATGAACGCTATAGTGTTTGACAGATAGCGCCACATTGTCCCCGTTTCACCTTCTTCGAGTGCTGCCATTGTCAGCACACAAACAAACAGGCAGAGTGCCGCTTCCTGCTCTTCCCAAATGAACCGTCTGGCTGGCCTGGGAGCCGGCTAAAGCCAGAGGTTAGCGCTCCCATTTTCCTCCCTCCTCGCCACGTCACCATGACAACGGATATAGAAATCACACTGTCTCCTGGGAAGAAAGCCTGGGTGACACCACACAGTGGCACTTTTGTGGTACATGAGGAGAGCAGGGTTCATTTAGGCGAGCCGGTCAAGGATGAGTATTCAGCCCTGTGAAGAGGAAAGATCAGGCTGGACGGAGAGAAAGAGAGGAGGGGTGTGGGGGGGTAAAGAGGCCTCGGTCAAAGAGCTGTGATGCCGCTCCAACCAGTGAATTCACCAGCCGGAAAAGAGAAAGGTGACTGATTCATTTACTCGTAAAACAGCCAACAAGCCTGTCAAGAGCTCAGGCTCGTGTGAAGGTCTTTAAAAAGCACGAAAATCTGATGTTTTACTTCCTTTTTCTAAATATTTTTGCTGCACATGTGATATTTGCAGTCTTATATCATTCAACATGTCTATTTAGCTTTTCCTCATGCAATTCTCCAACTTCTCTCAAGGGTTGTATAAGACATGAGAGGCCTCTACTGGCTGCTGAGGTCCTAACATCTGTCGCATGAGTGGGAAACAAACCACATCCTACACAGGGGACTGTGACATAAGAGGCATTTGGAGGAAGAAGCTACTGTAAAATAAGCAGAACAGCAACGTCTGAAACCCAAACACAGCTGTGCATACTGCCCTATAAAGGCACAGAGCTGAAGTGGAGAAAAAAGGGTTTAAAGTTTTAAAGCTGACTGGATAAACCAATGCAATTCCTTCATGTTTTGTCCCTGCATACTGAGTATTTTACCAAAAAATAAGTAAGTAAGAAAGAAAGTAAATAAATAAGAAAACAAATAAATTAATAATTGATGTAAACCTTTGGTAAAACTTTAGGAAAGCACCTACTATGTTTTGAATGATAATAATCTCTTTTAAAATGAATATAATAAACAAATTTACACATAAATACAGTTAAATAAGCGATTTAACAGCAGCTTGACCACCTAAATGTGAATTCCACAAGACTCTGCTAAGCTAACATCAAGCTAGTTAGCTTTTTAGCAGGTCTAGTTTTACTAGTTTGTAGTCTCAATGACTGGATTTAGCTTCTAAACTAAATTTAGTGTTGTTAGTTTGCCAAAATTTCAGTTGAGGGCCTCAATCAAGGTTAGCTGGATTTGGCTCTCTTGCTTTAGCTAGCTGTATTTGCTTTGGTTTTTAGCTGTTTTGCTTTAACGGCACATTTAACATACTGATTTCTTTGTAATTACGCATCTATGTGGCGTTAAAATAAGTCAATAAGTCATTTTATTTTGGTTAAACAGGCTAAATTCTGATTAAATGTCGTAATGGCATTTTGGCTTTGTAGGGTGGTACAGTTAATGCTACTTTGTGATGCTAACATCAAGCTAATTAGATTTTTTTTAGCAGGATTAGTTTAGCTGTTTTTATTCTGCAAGACTGGATTTAACTTCTGCCTTTTTTATGTGGGATAACAACCTGAATTACCAAGATCTTGGGTCATCAGAATTTATATATTTGTTGATTTTATTCAGGGGGCTTCAATCAAGGTTAGCTTTGGCTATCTCTAGCTAGCTCTGGCTTTAGCTAGTTGACTGTTTGCTTTCTTTGGTTGCACTTAATTTTACAGTACACATAACATTAGATAAAAACTAGAAATTTGTTCTTTATTATACATTATTAGACCCTTTCTTAGAGGAAAGGATACGTTTCAGCTGAACTGCACTGTAAATGAAAGTGCATTATTCCCCACTGTTAGACCCTTAGAGTCCAGTAAGAGTCTAACTGTGGGAAATACTACACTTTATTTTACGGTACGGTTCTGATGTAATGTGCCTCTACCATTTCTATATATATATTTCTATGACATAAAAATAAGTCAACAAGTCGGATTTTGGTCTTAATCAAATTTTGACTAAATGTGTAGTTACTGCATGTTTGGCAGTATAGTGTGGCTTATTAAAATTCAATGCACACTTTGATGGATTAAATCTAAGAACTGAAAAGTCTTCTTCCTCTCCGTGTTTAAGAGCATGTGTCTAAATCCGTTCAATAAACCAGTCAAAGTCTTCACACTGTTCGGCGAACAATAAAAATCGATACCATTAAACACTTCTTTAAGAAACCTTAAGTGTTTCCCCAGAGGCCTTGTCGGTTTCTATGTATCATATCTTTTTTACAGTCTCTTGTCAATAAAACATTCGGAGGATCTTAAATTCTTCATTACATCTCTGAGGCAGAGGTCTCCACACGTCTTTTTTTCTCCCCCCTCGCCAGCGTTTTGAAGATTCAGGTAACTGATAGATCAATAGACAATATTCTTTAGAGGAGCGAACGTACCTTTCATGCAGCGCTAACTTGTTTCTTCCTGCGCCCCAGGTGTCTGGGGCAGCCGTCCAATCAGGGGGATCCCATAAGAAGCGGCCCGACCGACCGCAAGCCCGATCATTCGCTTCCTGAATGCATTCCAATTCCTTCACAGGCGTATAAGCAATTTTTACAGTAGTTAAGCAGAGGTGGAACTGCTTCACATAATCTCGCTTAGACCGTCTCCACTGTCGGCCCAGTGACAAATCATGTTAAATCCCAGGCTGAGCTCAAGCACAAAGTGGAATAAGCTTTTTTTTGTGTGTGTGGCAATAAACATCCAGCGAAAACACTCCTGCGATCAGTGTTATCCATCCTTTCAGCACGCCAAAACATCCTCCACCCAGCAAGTCACAGCTTGTGGTGATGGATGTTTAATTTGAGCCTGTTTTCCCTGCACTTATTGTGCCTCTTACCAAATGTAACTAAACTATAATTCAGAGCTAAAACAGCGTGTTTTGACAGCGTTTACAGTCTATTCTGCTGGATTTGATCAGAGATGTTTGAATGTGTTCTCAAGCTATTAGGGGTCATGCTTGGTGTGAAGCCTCGCGGGTGTCAGCAGGTCGATTAACTATTAACCAAGACATGTTGTTTACCTTTTTTTCCCCACCTCTTTTACTAACTTCTTACTTCTGGTTTTCAAGCCAAACTTGACACTAACTTAACTCTAGTGAGCTGCCTCATTTGTTTAACCTTAAGCTGACCATGACAAAGTAGGCCTTTCAAACAAGCCAACAGGCTTACTTCCACAACAAATAATGAGGTTGTGGCGAGCATTCAAGTCTGGAAAACACACACAATTACACATAACAAAAATATAACATGTAGGGCTGCAGCTGAGAGTTATTTCATGATTAACAGTTGAACACCAGACTAGAAAATGTCAAAAAAAATTTGTGAAAAATGCTCATCACAATTTCCAAGAGCCAAAGTGACGTCTTCAAATTGCTTCTTTGGTCCGACCAACAGTCCAAATCACCACAAATGACAAAGAAAAGAAACAAATTCTCACATTTAAGAAGCTGGAATCATCAAATGTTTGACATTTTTGCTTGAAAAATGATTCAACCAGTTCATTGATGATCAAAACAGTTGGGCAACTAATATTCCTTTGGTTATCATTGACCAAAGGAATATTTTTTAAACTTTTTACACATATTGAAAAATGAAATATTTTTAAATTAACCCTTTTTTTATTTGTGATGAATTTATGGTATATTGTTGAATTTGTACATCTCATAGCAAAATCTATTCACCTTTATATTCATTTTGTAATACTAGCACGTTTATTTCAGCTTGAGTCAATATCGACTAATCTATCCATTATTTGTTTGATTAATCTGATAATCAGCAGGAGAAGTGGCCGTCACCATTTCCTAGTAAGGCTGCAACTAATAATTATTTTCATCATTGATTAATCTGCTGATTATTTTCACAATTAACTGAATAGTTGTTTGGTCAATGAAATGTCAGAAAACGGCAAAAAAAATGCTGATCACTGTTTTCAAAAGCCCACACCGATGTCCTCAAATGTCTTTGTTTTGCCCACAACTCAAATATATTCAGTTTACTGTCATAAAGGAGTAAATAAACCAATAATATTCGTATTTAAGAAGCAGAAATCAGAGAATTTACCCTTAAAAAAAATAAATAAAAGATTCAAACTGATGAATCAACTATCAAAACAGATGGGGATTAATTTTATAATCAATTAATAATTGGGAAATTGTGATGAATAGAGCTGCAACGCTTAATCAGAGCCCAACATGATGTCTTCAAAATTGTTTCTTTTGTCCAACCAACAGTCCAAACCACAATTACAATCATAAACGACAAAGAAAAGCCGAAAATCCAACCAGACACTTAAGAGGCTGGAACCCGACATTTTTCCTTGAAAAATGACTGACACGATTAATCAATCAAAATTGTTAGCAATTACTTTTCTTTTGATTGACCCATCGATTAATCGACTAATCATTGCAGGCTGTCAGTCGTAGGGGATGTCTTCAGATTATTTGTTTTGTCCAACTAACAACTGAAACCCCAAAGACATTCGAGCTGCAACAATTAGTTCATCAATCAATTAGTTTAATCGTCAACCAGTCTTTTTTTTTTTTAAGTAAAAACTTCCAAAGTCTCTGATTTCCGTTTCTCAATTGTGAATATTTTCTGGTGTCTTTATTCCCCTATGACAATTAATTGAATATATGTTGAGTTTTGTGGACAAAACAAGACATTTGAGGACGTCATCTTGAGATTTGGGAAACAGCGATTGACATTTTTCACCATTTTGTGACATTTTATTGTCTAAATAACTAATCAAAAAATAGAGAAAATGATTGATAGATTAATTGATAATGGAAACGATGATCAGTTGCAGCCCTAAATATAAGTAAGCCCTAATATAACAAAGTAAAATGCTGCATATCCTCACATTTAAGAAGATTAATCTGTTATCAGACTTTAGGTAAATTAATTTACTGTTGACTAATTGATTGACTAATTGTTTCAGCTATACTCTTGAACACTGCCACTGGACAGAAATTAATTATGAATAACAATATGAGGTATATGATAAGTAGAAGTTAAGAGCTAGAGCAAACCCTGACACTTAAAGGGCAACCGTAAAAAATCTTCCAAACTTCTTTGGGTTGTTTTTTATTATTATGGCCTGTGTACACACAAACTTTGTTTTTTCACCGCTTCAGAATGACTCTTGACGCTTCTTCTTGGTCTTGGGGCCCTCTGAAGACTGTGGCATGCCTCCCACCCCCTGCCTCATCACCCGTCCTCCTCTCCCCCTCCTCCCCCCTTCACCCCATCCTGTTTGAGCTTCATCAAAGCAAAAGTAGCTCAAGGATTGCTAATGCTTCAGATGGTAGCACTAGTCCTAACAACCCTGAGGTTGAGGAATTCTTTGCAGCAGACTAAGGTCATTTTTTCTCCTCCTCCTCCATTCTCTCCCCCCTTCTTCTTCTCTCCCTCACTTTCTCTCTCCATCTAACCCCCTCACTCCCCCAAAATGCTTTTCTCTATTAATCAGAGCTCACGGCTCAAACTGGTCTTCAACTTCCTCCCCAATCCTCGCTAAGCCTGTCATTTCTGGCTATTATTTACTTTAATGGGCTTTGGCTGATCCCTGGCGAAGCCTTGGATCTGAGAATAATGCGGCTGAGGGTAGCAGGCCCAGACGCAAGCGCGGGGCTGCCTGTAGATTAGCTATGGCAGATGGGCTTTACAGGGGCTTCCTGTGAGCAGGAGTGTTGATTGAGAGGGCATAATGAGAGAGGTGGTGTCCTCACAATGGACCCAGCCACCTCGCTGCACCTCTTGCGTCCAAACAACCTCCGAGCCCCTCAGCGCTCTCTCCCTCTCCATCTCCCTCCCTTCCTCCCCCCCTCTTGGTCTCTCCCCCCCTCTCCTCTGTGTGGAAGTCGGAGTGCAGAAACAAGCACAAAAGCAACTGTAAATAACCATGAATGTTAATCCAGCATTAATTGGTTCCCTCTTAAACTGGGTGTGCACTTTCACAGGCTGGGCTCCTCCGTGGGTCATTAAAGGCATAGACCCCGACTCATTGTTTACTTAACTAGCTGCTTCTATATTTCAAGAGACACCCTAATAAAATTGACCATGGCTACAGTATCAAGATGACCTCACTTGATTGTGTTTTGTCTGAAAAAGAATTGTTACATCTGAGCTCGAAATTAAGTATGCCCTGTCGTCACAGGGACAACAAAAATAGCACCTGGGACACAAAGATGTGGTGACCAGGACATTTCTGGGACAGTAGAGAAACTTATCATTTACAAAAACATGGGAGCAAATTTCCAAATAGGCATTATAGGATAAACTGAACACATGTTGGGAGTCCTAATGGTTACAATCATGACTGAAAAAATATATAAACGTAATAAAGGGACTGGGATGTACCAATCCACTCTTGACGGTTCCCATCCAATTCCGATGAATTAGGACGTCTGCCAATTCAGATAATTTTCCAGTACCAACACTCTTTTTCATGATAATAACGACAACAACGACAGTCTTATTATTACTAGTAGTAAGATTACATGTGGCTGAAACGGAACCTCAATCTGGAAAGCTTGTGCAGTTTTTTTGATATGATGGTGTCCTTCATCCACTGAGGGTGGGGTGCTGTAGGATTCTGGCTTGTGATATTCACAGGTGCAGCTGATAGGCTGAGAGATGGCCCTAATTTGCATAATCTCCCGTGATGCATTGCTGATTGTTGATGATGTTTCATGATGTAGAAATGTAATGTCAGTAATCTGGTATGTGTGTATGTTTCATTGCATCTTGGTGCTACTTTTAGCTCAGAGAAGTTGTATCCATAAAGCAGCTGACTTGAGGGCGCCTAGTCTGTACTCTCCCTTTCTCAGAAACCATCAGCTATTATCTGACAATAATAAACGCTGCATCCGATAACGCATATTATGCACTATATGTGCAAAATGTGTATGATTGTACTTTTGTTTAAATAAACCATTATATGATTCTTTTCTCAACCCATAAAATGTCGCTTCCTGAGAGCCTCCTTGCTGGCTGGAGACAGGATAACCACACCAACAATGAATTAGTTTAAATAGAAGCTTTATTGATGTTACACAGAGCTGTCGTGATCGTTGTTTGCCTTTGTCTGCATTGCATTGTGTGATGTACTGCTGGTGTAGTGTCCAGAGATTGTGTAAAGTAATATTTAACTGGAAATAATACTACTAAGTTTTCAGATCTACTACAAAGTCTCACATACTGTTTTAGCCTACTAATTAACATATTACTATGGAATTCCGGATGCATCATAAGGTTTCATATGCAGATATTTATAGATTACTATATTCCACACATTTTTCATTTATAAATAGTGACAAAAACTGAACACTTAAAATGTTAATATTCAGTTTTGATTGAGGTCACTTTGTCATAAAGCAATATCTGTCAGAAGTGTACAAGCTAACTGAACTGCTCTGTAAAAGTCTTTTGTAAACTACAGCCCGGCTGATATGGGGTTTTTGAAACCAATGCTGACACTGATTTTAGTGGGAGAAAATTACCAATATGCCAGCTGATATGTTGGATTTCTAGACCTTTTTTATGTGGATTATGCACCAACATGACTACGGAAAGGTATTCTTCAGGAGGCTGCTCTCTTCAACAAATAACTTTACTGAAGAATATTAAAGTTAAATATTCTGTAGCGTGTTAAATAATTTAACATATACATTGTTAACCAATCTAGAAAAGAAAACAGAGAAGAAAAAAAAAGACTGCCAGTCAATTAGGGAGCTCTGCAAGGGAACTTCTCTGGTTCTCATAAATGCAGTGTTGAATCCAAATCACTCCAAGCATTGTTTTGTGCTTTATACGTTCTGTAGAAAAAGTTTTGTGACCAAAGTGACCAAATAATAATTTCACTCTTAAAATTTACATAATTTTGAACAACCTATTGGACTATGGTAAGGAATATTCATATTTTGTTGATTTTGGACGCCCCTGTGTGTTTGACCACAAAAAAATAACATCAAAAATAAAACTATCAGTACAAATCTCCTCCTGCGTCTTTTGGTTACTGGTTAACGTACTACTCACTGTGACTTTGGCTGAGAAAATATAAACTCAGGCTTGTTTCAGCTGATTGAAAGAGAATCTGACCAGGTGGTAAACAGAACAGAAATAGCCAGTCTTCTCGAAGATGATCTTATTTGCTTGTATAGATCATACAGAGGCATCATTATTAAGTTGAGTCAGTTTCATAACCAGTTAAAAAAAAGTCCTTGTAGTAACTTTAATGAAAGGTTTAATGACCAGCAATTTCAGGATGAAAAAAAGAACATCAATTTAGAACAATGGTTGTAAAGTCTGGGACAGCTGAGAGAATTCAAAATTCAGGACAGTTGCGGGACACTGAGGGGAAAAAGTTAATTTCGAGCCCTGGCCATGATACGTTTTCTCACAGCACCCAAACGTCCTGTAAAAGATTCCCCTCTCCTCCACCCCTCCTCCCCGAGGTTCCTACGTTAACACTTTCTCCACACTTCAAAATAAAACCGAAGCAGCGTCATTGTTGTCGTGACTCCCTCACCTGTTTCTCTCCACACACTGCCGTGTTGACACTGGGCCCCGGGCCACGCTGGGGCAAACACTCTCTGAACGAAGAAGTGTGGAAAAGCCCGCAGCAGTCCCGGGGTCAAGTTTGTATACAAGAGTTTAAATTTTGTTGCGTCCGACTCTCTCTGTCTCCAGCTCTGGAAGTTTCCACACAAGGGCCACTACACAATCCACAGACTCCAATTATCCCCTTCCTCTGAGCGCCTTAAGCAAGTTTTTCTAAACTCCTTTCACTTCGCTCTTGTCAAGCAATGAAAGAAAAACTAACCACCATGTCAAGAGAACTCAGCTGCCTAGCAACAGGGCCACAGTTTAATTCTGATTTGCTTCAGGTTTTTGAGTAATGGGAATTGACAATGTTAAGCCAGTCACAAGTGTTGTTTGTCACCTCTGAAATGCAAACAAAAATGCATTGTTTTTCCAAAGTATTGAGCATGATTGATGTTTAGAGACCACAATGGTATCATTCATTTCTCCCTTGTGTTTTTGCCAGGATTGATGTCATATCTTTTCATGGCGAGTTAAAGGTTCTGAAGGAGCATGAAAACGCACAGCTTTTCATCTCGCAGCAGACGGCAGCGCGGCAGCATGCATTCCTATAACTGGTGAAGTTTAATGATTCTATTCAGCCTCCGTTCATCTCACCCAGAAATAATTTAATAAGAAACTCCGGCCTTTAGAAGTCTCTGTGTCGTGTCACAATAGTCGCGGGATGCACAAAAGACAACCTGAATACAACAAAGAGAAAGTGCTGAATATGAAAGCCTTTGATACCCTTCATTTATTTGTTCTGTGACTTTTTGTAGGATTTGTTTTTCATGACAGACTTTGATGCTAAAATGCGTGGATTTGCAGCTTAACACTTGGTTATGCAAGTGTCAAGAGTAAATAAGTAAAAATATGATTTCACATTTTAAATTTGGATTAAAAGAGAAAAAAATAAGATCAGAAGTGCTAAATACCACAGATCAGTGATTTGCATATTAGTTTAGCATTAGTTATTTGCATATTAGCATGTACGTAGTTATTTTAATTATTTTGTCTACATACGGTACTATTTATATCTACTATATATCATTATGTCCGTTTTGCCATTTTATCATGTATGCTACTGTAAACAATTTATACGTTTATACAGATTTTTATGAGACTTTCTTTGAGACTGAGCTGTTTAGCTACATCAACGCCACAAAAATCTGTTATTGATAGATAATTAGAGCTGCAACTAAGGATTATTTTCATTACTGATTAATCCGTTGATCATTTTCTCGATTGTACTTGATCATTTGTTTGGTCAATAAAATTTCAGAAAATGGTGAAAAATGTGGATCAGTGTTTCCTAAAGCCTAAGATGATGTCCTCAAATGTTTTATGTCGTCCATAATCTAAAATATTCAGTTAACCGTCTTAGTGGGGGAACAAAACCAGAAAGTATTCACATTTTTGACGCTGAAATCAGAGAATTTGAACTTTTTTCTTAAAAATGACTACTAATCGATAAATCTAATAATTGCTTCTAGTTACAAACGATAGAAAATAAATCATTTATGTTATAAAACTGCTATTTAAATTAGATTTTTTTCAGAGTATATTGACACACCACTGCTCTGAAGTTATATTTTATTTCTCCAGATTTGTTTAATTTAGAGCAATAAAGCCATTTTCCAACATATCAGTGACATTTCTTCTGTAATTTAGACCATTTTGGATAGTCCTCTGGGTCCTAAACGTAAGCTTTTTTATTTCCAGAGAACTGTGCTTGATTGTATGATTTGGAAGCTGGTAATTTCTTCTGCTCCAAGGAGCATTTTTCAAAGGCGCAAATGACACAATAAGAAAGCCATCCATCACAAAGGAAAATTAGTGTAGAAATAAATGGCAGTCTTTGCTCTTTCTCTCTCCTCGGTGTCCCGCGTGAGGCTCGGATGAATATTGAGGCAGACAGCGGAGAATAGTCAACAATAACCTCAGTGACATCAAAGGCCCAGACAGTGGTACTGGGGAAGCCCACAGAGGGCCAGAGACAAAATAAACAGTGGCTATGTCAAAGCCCACATATCTCCACCTCGAACTCCCCCTTCAGACGGGTTTACTGGTGCAGGTCTTCTGCGTCCACGCTGCTGCCATCTGCAATAGATTGTAAAGCTTAATCTGTGCTGCAAATAATTTTCTCCCACCCGGGGTTAACGCTGGCCTCGGTGATAATGCACCATCTTATCCATAGCAGACAATAGCAAAGACTTAATTTTCTTAATTGTGAAAAACCCCACTGTTCACTATGTGGGTTTCGCGTTTGTTGCCATTTCAAAGGGCGTTTTCTATATATGGAAACTGTAATCTCGTACAAGCATCCTTTATATGCAGCTCAATTGAAGTGACAATGACATGTATGTAATATCAGAGCAGAAGTCATGCATATTGCTCCTACATTCTCATTTCTGTCTCACTGATCTTATCACACACACATGCCTCCATATTTAACATATGGGAGCATGTTTATGCTTTGATCAAACCTACCTAATTTTGTTAAAAGGTCTTGTAGTTTATCATTTAACACCACAGTCAGAGAAAAATGTAGCGGGATGATGAAATGCTGCCAGTCTGTCACTTAAAGAAAAAAAGAAAATGCATATTTCAAGAAATGCATATCTATATGCACACACACACTGAGGAGTCTCTGCTCATTTATAATCACACATATTTAACATATGGGAGCATGCTTATGCTTTGATCAAACCTGCATAATTTTGTTAAAAGGTCTTGTAGTTTATCATTTAACACAGAAAAAGGAAATGTAGCGGGATGATAAAATGTTACCAATCTGTCACTTTAAGAAAAAAGAAAATGTATATTACAACAAATGCATATCTATACGCACACACTCTCAGCCTCTGCTCGTTTATAATCATCAACACACTGAAATAATCAAGAACTACGCCACCACAACAAATAGTGCTTGGTGTGAAAAACATATCTGATGTCTCTCAGGTTCTGACATTGTCTGAAATGTCTTTCCTGCATCCATAACAAATGGCTTTCAGCGCTCATGCCATCTGTCCTTAATGAGTCCATTTTCTCTCCGAGCCATTTCCATACTGTATTGTGCATTGCCTTACATGCATTTGCATAATTGTTCAAAGATTTTGCGCCAAAATAGATATCCATGCTGGGAGTGAGTGTGAGAGGATGAAGCCGGGAGAAGAAAAGAGAGGCAGAGTGAAGATGTTTGTGAAATAATGTGCATGGAAAATCCATTTTTTTCTCCTCCTCCTCTAAGCCCCGCAGTAACCTAATCAGGAGTTGCTTTATCTGCTAATCCACATTTAAACTTTAACCTGTAGGGGGGCTCTTTGTGTTAGTTAATGTAAGCATAAAAGCAGAGGCCGGCCTGAATGACTAATCAGATCCATCATACATTGTAAAACCAAATAGCTTTTCCAAAAAGGAAATCAGAATTAGCGTGACTTCCATCTAAGGAGAGGCAGGGTAAACTTTAAATGAAACAATGGCCATATAACAAAAAAATGGTGGAGTGGAATAAATAAGCGTTCAAAAGGCAACTTCTTAATCAGCTCAGCTGTCTAAAGCCTGACAGAAACGGGGATGTTGGGGTCATTCTGGTGAGGGGCAAACCTCAAGATGCAGATAGGCAGCTGCTAATGAAGCCAAGTTCAAAATGAAATGAGAGGACAGGCGTAAAAAACAGGAACAAATGCTGCAATTTAATAAAAAGTAATTTGAGGGAAATCTTTACAGGCCCACAGGACACGCTGCAGCTAAGATGATAAATGACGGTCCTGACAGGTGACATATTAGGCTTTTAATATTTCAGTATATAAAGAGAATTAGAAGTTTGAGCTCAAAGCAGGACGCAAATGAGATCATCCAACAACAATGGTTAATTCATTGCGGTATTTGAAGTGTATCAGCTGCTTCTATTGAGCAGAAACGCCAGCTGAACAGAAAGGAGGTGTTTAAATTTTGTTTTTTCTGCTTCTAAACCCCTATTTTTAATAAGCTTTATCTAACAACCGGTGGAAAAACAAACTTAAACATATATAAAGGCATTTGTTTAATGTCTCTCAATCAACATAAACTATGAATATTCATGCAGGCTGTGAAACAATGCATTATTTACCATGACACAAATACTCCTCGCTGGATTCTGAAGTCAATTACCTGTCACAACTGCTACATGCTAAATGGTGCAATTCACGTGAGAGATCAAGAGAAATGGTGATTTTTTTTCCTCTTTTCACAGCATTAAACATCTGTTGACAGAGTTCACGTTTACTCCTGTGGGACTAGCACTTAATTTTGTTTTCCTTCAATCTTACTTTACCTTGTGTCAAGACAACTGTGACATATGGAGCTCCAGACATAATGTACATAATATTCAGATAAATATACTGGTGCTAAAAGGCGTTAAACCAATACATCTTGCACTGCACTTTTATTTTATTACCCTTTTAGGACAGATTGTACTGTACTATTTATATCTGTGTAAAAACTGGACTGGTAATGCTCTCCAATTACAATATTTTTCCTGCTTTTATCCGCCATTAACACTAAAATGCTACTCAGAGAGAGAGGATTAAAAAAAGAAAGAATAGCATGTCACTTTCCCCTTATCGATGTATCTAACTATATAATTTTCTCTCCATTAGAGACTGGGACATGCTTCTGTATCAGCATTATCATATCACACAGTAAGGCATGCCGTCAGCCCATTTCATGATGCATTTGATTCCCCCCTTTTTTTTTTTTTACCCTTCTTTTGCTCTGTCCCTCCCCAAAGACGGGAAAAAAAAAATCACCAGAATAATGATAATGATGGACTTTGAGATTCATCTCACGGAAAATCCTGCAAAATCAGAAAGATGTTACAAATTAGAAGCTCAAAGAAGGTGTGGATTTACACGTTTTCTCTTACATTAACAAATTTGTGTAATTTTTTAAACCTGGGAGGAGTTTTTCCAGCAGTTTTACACTTGAAAAAGGTGTAAAAACACAACTCATCACTGTTCATTTTTTATAATTTAACTTTAGAAAACACAAATTGCCATTCTTACATATAGCTGTATGCAAAATCCAAATACTAGCATAGGTAATTAGCTCACTGTATGAGAGAGGTTGAAAGCCGGGGGATGCACTCGAGGTGATTATCATTTTCATTTTAATAAAAGGTAGCTGCTCCCATGGTATGTATGCGTATGGTCTATTTATGAATCATGCCCTGCTCCTTGGATACTAAATAAGAGCAGGCCACTGGAAGATTGTGCTGTGGTCTCTGTGCAGGAAACTATGCATTCTCTGCTTCCCGAGGTCTGAGCACATGAAGGGGGCTACGTGTCCTCTGCCTCACTTTCTGCTGTTATTGTCTTGTTTCTGCTGAGGTCCCAGAGCTCTTCTGTAGGATCTAACTCCATCTAGTGGCCCAGCGGGCTCTCTTCAGCGTACACGACACCCCAAACCACACTCAACCTATAGCTGTGTGCACCTATTACAGCTTCTAAACAATTTCTAAAATATACTTAACCTCACAGGAAATGTTTATACTTGTGCAATCAATTGCTTTTTTGCATTTTCATATCATCTTTTTAAGGCATTTTGCATTTTTTTCCTTTCTTTCAATAGCTGGGGCCACTGTGGTTGCGCCTCTCCGGGACCAGTCTGCCAGAGGCTGGGGGTAATAAAACAATTTTTCGGAGCCAACAGTAATAAAAGAAGCCATCTCAAGGGACATGTAATCTTTGTACATCCTCTAAAGCTCATTATTACCATAATACCACAATAAAGTTGTCTCTGTCATATTAATGTTAACCACTTTTTTTTTAGGAATTCTAATGAAGTTGTCCGGTCCGTTTTCATTTAGCAGATTACGATATGTAAAGAAACAATAACGGAGGCCGAGGCTTTGTGACTGTAATCACGCAATTTACCACTGCTCTCAGGTCTTATATGACAGGCCAATTTCCACACTTATTAAGCCTCTGACACACTTGAAATAATCGTATTAGCGTTTTTTTGTGAAATTAGCCCAATTTCTGGGGGACGTTCTTGAATCGACGTAATAGACTCCTCTGCATAAGTTGTGATGTCTCTATTGCTGCTCGGCAGCAGGCAGGGGGTGGAAAGGCCGGTCCTTACTCTGAGCTATCAGTCAAGCCCTCCTCTCTGCTCGGCCTGCTCTATAATGCACCTTAAGTTCCTTTTTTTGAAATTTATAATCAAGGACGTGGTGCTAAATGATTTCATTTGCTCTGGAAGAGAAAGACGGAATATTTTAACACTTCCAGCGACTCCCCGTGGAGGAGGTCAGAGGCAAGTCTGAGACCTCCACTCCACAGCTACAACCGAAAACAACTTCTTCACTTGTTTTTCACCCGCTATGTTTAACACGACTGACATTTTGCCTCGGTGCCATTGGTAAACATTGCCAAAGTAGCAAGCACGAAACTTGTGGTGTCATAACTCACCACCGCAAAATGAGGCCGCTCACTGGGAGCGGTGGAAAGAAGAAACACAAGGCACTCTGCTCATCGCCCCCCTCCAGTGAGGAATGCACACACTGCAAACCGGTTTCTAGTTGGGGTACGCCACATCCTGGTACTTTTATCTTTAACCCCTGACCCCTGGCACATCTGGAAACATAGTTGGACTCGAACATGAGGAAGTTTTCTTTTCTCTGCGCTCAGAGCGATTATGGAAGAGGAGCTTTTAAGTTTTTCTGCAACGCAGTGGACAGTTTCTCAGAGCAGGGATGTTTAATGGCTACACTAGCTATGAACTCTGGGATATTGACCATTTCAGCAGTACAGGGAGCGAGCATGGGACATGGAGATGGTGAGAAAACACTATTGTTCTTTTTGGCTGAATGGCTTCAAAACTTGGAAGCAGATAAACATCTCAGCTGGAGGTGGACGTCTTTGAAGTTGGAGGATGATGATCTGGACACCGAGCTGGAGCCAATGCAAACATGCCAAGAAAGATATTTTCAAGCAACGCGAGACACCTTTTTTTTCTCCTTTGGATCAACTGTTTCCAATCAGCTCTTTATTAGTTCTTTTATTACAGAGCTTGGTTTTTGCTAAGTGGTATGAGGTGGAACAATCTGATCTTTCTCGCTGGGTGTTGAATGGTTTCTCAGAGACAAACTTTGTTTGTGCATCCTCTGCATGTGTACATACGGTGCATATCGTCTAAGATAATCTCCTTATAGTGGCTGCAACTGGGCCTGTTTGACAGTCAGCCTGAAGGTGTCTCAGGGATCCAGAAAATAATCCTCCCCTGTGTGGTAGCACTTTATAATAGCCATCAGTAATCAATGGTAAATGTATAATATAATGAATATTAATTAAAATTTGATATTTAACAATAGTATTTGTTAATAACTAGTTTGTAAATCTATGAACATTTGAATGCTATTATAAAGTTGCAACTGATACCTATTATCTTCATAGTTCCATTCATAACATATGTACTTTTGCATGTAGCATGCTCTTTTCAAGTAGTTTTTGTACTTTTATTTTGAAAGTCCATCCCAACGTTGCACATTGATTATTTCTAACTTGACCTGGGAGCCACTGATCAAACTGCTGTATTTCACGAATTGTGAGTGAGAACGTGTTATCTATAAACTTCATGTTGGTTACTATAAAAAGTGTTTATTAAACTTGGTTAATAATTCTGTGTAGTGCATCTCTAAACATTATTATGTTGGCCATAATAAAGATGCAACTAAACTTTGCAAATGGTTTATAAATACTGTGTAGTACATCTATAAATGGCCACTATAAAGTTGCAACTTTTGATAAACTTTATGATCGTTTAATAAGTGGTTTATAAAGCATTATTTCAATGTTTGTTAACAGTATCAAAACTGTTAACTAATGTTTAATAAACTGTCAATTTACTATTTATTAATCATGGTTATTACGAAGTGTTATCAATATAATTAGAAGGAAATATGCAGGTTTTTTTTAATCTGTGCCAAGAGGGTGCATCTCTCAGTACTGTCTACCGAGGAGGTGAAAGTTTCTGAGTAGAAGAAATTATTGGCCATCAATGTGTCTTTGGAGACGCGTCAGTGAGGTTATGATTTGATCGTCCAAGTCTTTCAATAGAGATTGGTAACCTTTTCAGCTTTTATGATCATTGTTATTTCAATGTGGCTGGGGGGGTGGCGGTTTAGGGTCGTAATCCTGGCCGTTTAGTAGCGCTGACATTTACTGGAGCAACGGTTTTATACGCCACCGCCTTCTGCTCCTCATCCAGACACAGCTGCTTTTTTAATTCCATATAAACGACTATTTCAGAGATAAAATCGGACCTCACAGCGATATGGAAAGACAAGAGAGGAAAAGAAAGGTCTATTGTAAAGAGTGCTGATAGAAATAGAGTCTATAGGGACTTTCTTTTTTCGTGTGTTAAAGGAAATCTGTGAATTTTAAATTCCCCAAAGCAGGATTTTCTACTGATCTTCCACTGTCTTAAGGGAATAAAAGGTATCTCTAAGGAAAATCCTCCATCCTCATCTGCCCTTTCAAGCATGAACAGACACATAGTGTTCACATTTCTTCTCCTTTTTTTTTTTTTTTTTCTGGAAATTTTCCACTGACTAATCTTCTCCAACTTTGACACCAAAAAGCAAGTGCGACATTTGAATTATCAATCTGTCAGTTTCAAAGAAACAAACTTTGAAAACAAAGCCACCCCTTCTTGTAAAATAAATAAATGTATTTAATGAGATATGAAATGCTTATAAATGTCTTCTGACTCCACGGTTAATTGCAGCTTGTCACCCTAAAGCATTCAGTGATATATTGCACACACACAGTAAAGAGTTTCTGTTTTCAGTGTGTGACTTTTATATCACATTTATGCTTGGCGCAGTGTTTTAGAAATGTATACACAGTGTCACTATTGTCTGTTCAGTAATTTAAGTATGTATAATCATATTAATCATTGGAGGTTTAATAGGTAGGCTTACATCATTTAGCATCACAGACACCAAATCATGCCCAGGGTTATAGTGGTGCAGAAAATCAAAGCGAGCGACGGCATAAAAGCTTTTCTTCCTTGAGAAAAGTTCCAAGTAAGGCAATCTCTGCCGCCATTTACATCAAAATTTCACCAATAAAGTCAGTGTGCTGTAAAAACAGGCCATATTTTTACATCTGTAGCCCTTGCTGAGCGAGGCTGCGCAGGGAACACCATTTCACACATCTTACCACCCCGTGGTTTCCTGGCTTACAGTCTCAGAGTCCATGTTCTCCACATTTTCTCGCACGCTCCGCCTCGTTAACTCTTACCCAGACCTGATAGTGTGAAAAGACATTTTGCTTTGTTGTTCTTGATTGTCTTCTGACCAACTTTGTTTCCCAATATACTGTTTTTTTTTCCAGAAAGAAACTAGAATTACTGCCTCGCAGTCGTTTGCCTCCGCCAACCAGTCAAGCTGCAGTTTATATCCATGTCTGTCCAGCATCGTATCGAAGGATTATAGCGAAAGGTTTTCAGTGTGTACTGTGGCAGAATTGAAGTATCACTAAATTGACAAGTTCAAGATTCTAGTGAATAATTTCCAGTGAGAAACACGCCGTCTTCACTTACAGACTATTTTTACAGAGGGCTGATACATAGCTCAAACATTTGGCTTGTCAAAGTGAAGTTGACCTTTGACCTTCTGGATATAAAATGTATATAACCTCATCATTTTATCCTGTTTTGTGTGGTCACAGTGACCTTCACCTTTAACCTCCAAATTCTAATCAGTTCATCCTTAAGTCAAATTGAACTTTTGTGCAAAAATTGAAGAACTTCCCTCAAAGCATTATTGAGTTATCGCATTCACAAGACCTCAACATCTGACAACCAAATTATTCTAGAGATATTGCATTCACAAGAATTGGACATCAGCTGGACATGTGGGCGGATGGATGACCCAAAAACACTCCGCTGGTGCAGTGGCATAAAAAAAGAAGCTAAAAGAACTCAAGTTGCCTTTACCAGCCGATATCGAAACTTGTATGCTTTGTGAGAACAAACAGAAACGACTGGTATCTCCAAGCTGATTTGGAAAGCAATTGTGAAGCATTTGATAGCTCATGAATGCGTGAGCTGTCAAGTGTTTACTATAAAAGAACACGCCAAATGCTGGATTGTGACCTCCCCTCTTCCTGCTGATCAAAAGGGTGATGGAAAGAAAATGAGATTGAATGTGGTAGAAATAAAAAAGATGACAGAAGTGCCGACTTCACAGCAACTCTTCCTTTTACATTAGACTTCTATCAGTGGAAACGCATCAGCTGCCATCAGAGGCTGGTTCACCAGGCAAAGACAAGTAGAAACCCAGTAAAGAGTCTGGGAGGCAACAGATTAGAGGAGGTCACATCATGCTAATGAGAGTCATTACTATCACATGATAGCCAAATAAACTAATTGCCGGCTTATTTACGAGACAGTGTGTCCTAAATCAAAAGGTTAATTACATCTGAGACAGAGTCCTTCACTGGAAATTGACCTTTAGATTTTCTGTTTTCTTGCTCTTTTTCTTCTTCCTCTTTTCTGCACGAGATACAAAAGGCCATATCCAGATAGAGTTGCCTGCTTGTTTCTTGATAAGCTTCAGGCACAGACCCTTGCCTATTACTTTTTTTTTTGTGTTTTCCCAGGAAGTGCCTGGCTGCATAATTAGCAAACATCATCAGACAAGACTTGGTGCCACCAAGGACTTTATTTTTCCTGAAGTTTCTGCGCCCCGAAGCTTTCCCCCAGCCACCAAAGAATGTTTGTTCTTCTTGAAATTAGATGGGTTTAATTGCTGTGGAACAACAGCAAAACACCCACCCGCCCCCCACCCCTCTGAACACACACACACACACACACACACACACACACGAACCCCCTCTCATACATAAAAAGTCTAAGATCAGCCTGGCTAATTATGCTAATAGCCAATTGTTCAACCATGGTGATATGTTTACTGAGGGAGTTGATGTGTTTCCTTTTGCTTCGTCATAAGCAGCCTGTCTACGGGTCCTCTGTGAGATGGCTGCACCTGAAGGCAAGAGGACTGTGCCCTCATCCATCCTGCCTAACCCATTACCCTTGGACAGGGAAGAAGATAAATATTGTTGCAGATGCCTAACTCTCTGCAAATGAGATTTTTCAAGCCAGATTTATCAAGCCTTGGCGGGGTGTTTAAGGCTCCAAAACTTGGCCCTCGGCATGATAAAATGGCAGCACATGTTTCTGAATCACCCACCACAGTGTTGTTGCCAAAGGGTTATGATGATATAGTCAACTGCTTTTTTCCTGTTGTGCATCACAGCCTTTGAGGTTCTCATATTCTGTTTTCTCCGAGCCTAGGATCTTAAATAATTTGGATAGAGCGTAAAGTTAATCTTTTTTTTGCAACAGTGTTGTATTTTTCTACTTTCATGGCACAATATTTCTTGTTTATAGCATGTTTTTATACAGTATATTGTGCTGAACAGAAATTCCTTCCCTGCTTCCTGGTTACAGGATTTCTAAAAAACACTCACTATGTTTACATGCACAAAATATTCTGAAAAAGGCATAAGATGTTGACATCGCTAATGAAAGGAATATTCCGCCAATATTCCTGTTCATATAGCCGGAAGAGCTTGAGCCATTTTGCTTGAAACGTAAATTTAGGGACGTTTAAAGTTTTGAGTAACTTAAAATTTTGTTAAGGATGTGACATCCTTTGTATCACCTCCTCATCCCAACAGAGACTTTTCCCTAAAACTAACCAAGTAGTTGTATTGCTTAAACCTAACAAAAGAGTAAAATGTGTGTAAATGTAACCAAAATGCAACCACTTTACAACGTAAACCACATGTGTAATGTCACGAGTTAAACTGTTGCACAGGTGACATCACTTCCATCACTTAACATACGTACGCTTAAACCTATCCTAATTAGTTTTTGTGCCTAAACCTAACCAAACTGCATCTATTTAACAATGTAAACCATGTGTGCAGCGTCAGGTAACTCATGTCAGATGAGCAACATAATGTATTCAAGCTTCGGTAAGCCTGTCGCTGCTGGTGCTAAACTGACAAACAGCCTATTCTGTCGTTTAGGTACGGGGATGTGTCGTCTAAAAACCTTTTGGTATACAACTCTTTCATAATATTTGAAAGAAGATATTAGAGGGAAAGGTAATGTTTGCATCATTATTCTCATTTTCACTGAAAAGCATATTTTTGCAGGGATCTGTATCAAACAAAGATGTTTTCTTAAGTCTGCAGATTATAATGTGCAGGACAGGACAACTCTGCTGTACAATATTGCATTTAACAAATATTTAACAAAAAATTGACAAATATTGCACTTTGAAAATTACAGTATAGGCCACATTACAATGTTGACAACTGTGCAGCCCCAGTGTAGGCACAAAATTTTGTTTAGCTCTGAATGGAGATATAAAGTTTAGTTTCTCAAACTTAAATCAAGAATTATCTCTCAGTCCAACGTGTTGGGTACATCTGTTCTAATGGTGTGAATTACACAAAAAAATTAAACACAGAAGAAAGCAAAAGAACACGTAGTCTCCCCTGCGTTTAAGCTCCAAATCATCTCCCATCAGCATCAGAAATCCAGATTTTTTTTTTAAAGGGTACACAGTATGCAGCCTCCAAACATGCCGAGAAGGCATTGATGGGAGAAATTCATAGGGCCCGCAGTAAAAGTTGTGTATCCAAACCTGTTGCTGCCAAGCCTACGGTCTTAACGAGCCTCCGTGGAGCATCCCACGGTGAAGTGCCATATTTATGTTGGCAATATATGCGAAAGAATTGGGATCATAAAACTCCACGGCCACACAAAAGCTCTTAAGGACTGCTGTTTTGTGCGGCCGGCTTTATTTATGCAACCGCAGGCTGAAGTCCAGTTGTCCGCCTTTTCTTGCGTTCAAAACAATATTTCCTTTCTTGTCCACTTTTGTAGATAAGATTTATGACTGCAAAATATTTCTTTACGGCTACCGTCATCACTGAGTAATGCACATGTTTTTTCACCTATTTTTCCTATACTGTTTTGTTTATTTTTTGGACCACTGGTAGGAATCCAGCCACACAACACTACACAGCAAGCGTGTGCAACGTGGCATGTCTCCTGCAGGCCATCAGGCGTGGAGGACACAATGAAAAGCTGTAAAACATACCCAAAAATGCCTGTTCTCCTTTTAAACTCGTGTAAGATTCTTTACTTGCATTTCAGCATAAAAAAGGATAGTTTTTGCACAAGTATATCAACAAAAAATGAATCCTGTTCAACCTCTGCCAGCCCAGTGGCCCACCTGGCCTAAGTTGACTCCCCACCGGCTCAAAGCATCAGGGAATTTTATTTGGGGGGTGAATTTTGAAGATGTCTGTTAATGCAGGGCCTGATGAAATCTGTTTTATGGTTTTTGTCAATTCCAGATGTGATTATGTTTTCACGTGAACTACAGGGCCCTACCTTAATGCTGCCATCGCACACCCTGCCCCCATCAAAAAAGGCACTTGACCATCAGACCCCGTTAAAAGATACTTGCAGACTAACGACTTTGCTGGGGGAAACCCTGCTCTACTGTATGCGAGCTATGGAAAAAATGGCCACCGCACTGGATAATGATCTCACCATCAGTTACCCCTGAGCCTCGAGGGTGACTTGTGGCACTTAGGTGTTGAAAATGACAAAGTTCACGACCAACTAAACAATATATCATATTCCATTTTTCTCGGGGAAGGAGGTGCTTGGTAATTCAAACACCTTACAGTATACAGTATATTTCTATTTTTGGACACGGATGCATTCCTGTGCATGAAATGTCAGTAAATTGGAGAAAGTAGCATCACAAAATGTGGTTGAAGAAATCAGGGCTCAACCACTGTACAATACTGACTTGACAGACTGATATTAGTATATCACAGCTATATGAATCTATGTTGGTACACTGTAAAAAATTAAAAAAGCTGAGAAAACACAACATTTCAAGGCAAATCACTTAATAGATTTTTGAGTTTTGAGCCCAACTCAAACTCTTAACTTTTAAAAAAGTTTTAACAACTACTAATCTTTTGTTGAGATCCTTTACTTTTATTCTTTCGAGAAACTTAAATGTTTGAGTTTTAAAAAACCAAAAGAATGTATTTGGAAAAAATGAGTAAACTCTTTCAAGTGAAGGTGAATAGTGGTTAATATTTTAGAATGAAAAATACAAACCTTTGAGTTTCTGAAACTCAGAAGTTTATTTAAAGAGGAACAGTTAAATTAATTTATTTTAAAACTGAAGAAACTCAAAGATCTATTGCAGTACGTTGCCTTGAAATTTTGAGTTGACAGACTATTTTTCCCCTTTCCTTTTTCCATTTTCTCAGTTTAAAGCTTCAAACTATAAAAAAGAAGGGTGTCAGGAGAGTTTTAATTCATGCTGGGAGGTCTGCTAATATGCTGATCATGTTGATCATATGATGATCTGATTGAAAAACTGCTTGTAAGTTCTGAAAATAAAGAGTAGTAATGTAAGTTTAATCAACTTGAATAAATAAAACATATATTAACACATATTTACTTTAACTCAATGAGCAACGTTGATTCCACCTAATCCCTGTATGTTTTTTTTTACAGTGCATTGGGGACATATTTGCGTCTTTTTCTTAAATCGGTTTTAATATATTTTGCTGTATTGGTGTTTTTAATTGACATTTATTTATTATTGTTGCTCATAACATTGAAAGTTTACTGCTTCACTGCACTGACGACATTTGACAATAAAGTTTATTGTTAAACTGAAAAATATCTGTCCTTATTTACATAACTGCAACTGTAAACCACTGTTGAGATATTATTCCAGAAAAATATCGTGCCCAAGACGAAATGTTAAAAGGACAAGTGAAGCACCTTTTTAATTCTTAACAATCTTTCAGAGGCGTTGGGTTGTCTTAGGGGTGTCACTTTACGATAACTCTGACGGTGCAGAAGGGAAAATTACAATAGAAAACTAAGACCAGAGTCCAAGAATACTGTAACTCAAAACTGGAAAACAGTCCCTGCCCACCCCATCATCTCCACCTCTGGAGGTAGCTCCAGCAGCAGCAGCGGGGGTCGCTCGTAAAATAAACACAAAATTTCAGGCTGAAGACTTTACCTGCCCTTTGAGCCAGGAGAGGAAACACAGACAGGAAGGCCACTTTTTACCTCTTTTCCCATCTTCGCTGCGGGCAGGGGAACCAATAACATAAAAAGAATATTATAATGCCAAAACCTGGAATGAAATCACAAAATAAAACTTTTTACGCACTGGAGATCCCCAGGACGGACACTCAATTAAAGGGATGGCGGGTGTCTCCATAAAGGTGACCTTTGACACTGCATTTCCACTCCAAATCAACACTCTGCTCACACGCTCAAGCCAACAGGGAGCCTGGAGTTTCTGCAAATGAACGATCTGTCAGGAGGCTGTTTATATCCCCTCGCCCGCTCCTTTATTTAACACTCTCGCATTAAAAGGGAAGAGCTTTTTAATTAGCTATGGACTCTCCTATTTTAATCAACTCACAAGCGGAGTCCAGCTGTGACAGCCTTGACAGGCGAAGACTGGTGACGTTCCGACTGCTGACTTTCCATCCCGAAAAAAAGGAGAGACAGCGAGAGAGGAGGCCACTGAATTTGCAATTTCGAGCAGTTTAGCGAGATAGATGGGTTTTGAATTAAAGTGTAACAGCCTGTCTCTTTCCAGCTAGAGGACTGTTATAGGAATATTTAATTGAGTTGTTTTTTAGTTCTTAAATATACACAAGTTGTCATGTTTTGGATTTCTGCTGTCTGTGTAATGTGGGGATTTTCAATAGGGGTGGGCAATATATTAATATTATCAATCAATACTGTGTTATTGTCACTAGATATTATCTTAACTTTTGGATATAATAATTTGCTGATGTGGCATAACTGTTGACTTTTGCTTATTTTAAGGGTTGCATTACAGTTAAGTGATGTAAAGCCGCGTTTTCACCCAAAGAACCAGGAACTATTAGTACCAGAAACTAAGTTTAAAGGAGCTTAAAGGTTCCATCAGACTGTTGTTGTCTGAGTTTCCACAGTCATCTAAAGACACACAATGATGAGTCAAAATAGTCAGCTGATGTATAAAAAAAGCAACTGCTGTTTTCACAGGTCATTTTTGCCTTTATTATGATAGAACAGCTGAAGAGCAGACAGGAAGGGGGGTGAAGAGAGGGGGGATGACATGCAGCAAAGGGCTGCAGGTGGGAGTCGAAGTCTGAGGTCAGAGCATATCATATATATGCCAATACTGATATAGCTGTGACAGGCAAATATCTTGGCTATAATATCGACCAACGGACAGGCTATATTAATCTCGATTATTACTTTTTCTGAGTTTGAGTATCATTTAAACAGCAGATTAGTTACATGAAACTTTCATTTATGAAGCACAGACAATGTAAACCAACAGAATAATAAAACTATCAGGCTCTCGCTTGAAACGGCTCGCCTGCCTGGTCTTATTCAACAAAGGGTTGCGACAAACAAAACCATCTGAAATGGGGCGCAATTATTACCATTTCTAGACTAACCACGAGTAAACCTGAGAGCTCCAGAGAAATGGCGTACACAACATACCGATTAATACATTTTTTAATCGGCTGAATTCTTGACAGTGATTAATTGGTTAATGATTAATCGTTAGTTTGTTGCTCCAGAATCTTTAAAAATGGAGGATGAAATAACGTGCTACAAGTGCTCAGCCAATCAGAAATGTTCAGCATTGCAAACCCCACCCCAAAGCTACTGGACTTTTCAAAAGTTCCAGTTCCCAATCGGGGGCTTTTGGGGGGGTAAACTAATGCTCCTGCAGTGGAAACACTCTGAGTTCTAAGGTTTCTAATCCCTGGGGAAAGTTCCTGCAGTGGAAACGCAGCTTAATTTTCTGAACTGACTAGTCTGTTCTAGCTGTTTTATTATTTATTTATCAAAAACCTCATTGTTATAGTCATCCTTACATTACAGCTGTACTATGGACAGATGTATTAGGGCTGAAAATTTTGTGATATTTAATTTTGTTCATTTTGCCCAGCCCTAGTTTGCATTCTGAGATAATCTGGTAAGTACAAGAGGACATAAGTATTAAATCCTAGAAAATATCCTACTCTTGCCTGCTCTCCCTCACATCACATTAGTGCATTAAAGCATTTGAAAACATTTGATTAGACTGGACATTGTGCCAAAATGTGCAGAATGTAGCGCACTCGGCACGTTAATCAACTCGCTTCATCGCCATCATTCGCTTCATCTTCCTTCACTTCCGCCGCTGACTCCTTTTCTCTCGCCTTTTATCCCTGGAGTGGCTTTAAGCTCTTAAGCAAAACACAACAAACAAAGAAAGTATAACAGAGGTTCTTGTTTCAGCCATTTGATGTAGCTGCCAGGCAGCCAGTGGGATGCTTTGAATTTAATTTCCTCTATTCACGATGCAGCTTTTATTTACATGACAAGACTGAACAGATTGCGTCGGCCTTGGAGAAGATAAATGAAAGAAGGGAAAAAAAACAAACTTGGACAAATTAAAGCAGATATTTGCCAAACAATGTAATGCAATTAAAACGGAGAGAGAGCTGTCGAGTGCGTAATGTTAGTCCACTCACTTCAACCATCAGTGACTTTTTGATCTTTTATTACACATAGGAGAGTAGCCTACTGTTAGACTGTGATGTGCAATCTGCTCGCCTCTCATACTGTCATGCAAATACATTAGCTTAGGAGATGGGTCCCTCCACAGTACTCTCAGTGGACAACACTCATTAAACTAATTACACATTGAACCTAAACTGAGTGGAGCGTAATGAGGTATGTGATATTCACAAGGAACTTATGCCACTGGGAGCACGCCAGTGGAAATTTGTGATGCCACCATTCTGCACCTGCCTGAAACCACACATACAGTGAAAACATAATGTGCTTTTTCATAACTATTTGAGTTGGTAATTTGTTTAATTTGGTCTGTCTGTGCTTCTGGAGGGGGAACAAGGCTGCATCGCTCTGAATACAAAACAAGGATTTTCTGTGTATGACATTAGAACTAATACACAGGGATCATGAATACTTTAAAGGAAAAGTTAAACTTTTTGGAAATACTTTGGGTTCCTGTTAGATGAGACAACTGTTATCCGTCTCATATCTGTAAAGTAATTATGAAGCTACACAAAGCAGTCAATAGCTTAGCCTAGCATGGTCACAGCTAGCATGTCTCTGTCCAAACGTTAAAAAGTTGAAATTCTTTCACATTCTTGCTTGATATAGGACTTCAGTTGCTTAACAGTCCAGGGTTTCCATTGTCATATTAGTTGCTTCATAATGCACCACACATTTTCAAAGCAAGACAAGTCTGAGCTGCAGACAAGTCAGTCTAGTACCTAAACTTTTTTACTGTGAAAAAGCGCAGAAAGTGTCTTCGCATTGTGTTGCTGAACTAAGCAGTGACATCCTTTTCCTCTTTAGCCCGGACAACATAACGCATGTTTTCCAAAAACAATCTGAAATGTGGAATTGTGACCGGAATTAGTCCTTTATGGCATTTCCTCAGGTCTCACCATCATGCAAATTCCTTAAATCTCTTAGAATACCAACATAACAATAGTCGTGTGTAAAATGAGCATCATAGCTTCTATTGTTGGTAAATGATGATTCAACGCTGTTAGTCACTGCTGTAAGTACGTAACTAAACTTTTCATGAGTAGAACATAAACAAAAATGTAATTTAATTTAGCTTAATTCTTAATTTCATTAAAATTTAATCTTGGTGTGTAGGTCTGCACTTCCTGTATACAAGAGAAGACTTCAATTAGGCTTTAGTCAAACACTGTTTCTGTCCTGAGGTCAAAGGAAACTGAGAGCTGAAACTTAATAGACATCATAAATACAGCCCTTCCATAACATAGACATAATTTCCAGACCTTAGTCATAATCCTTTTTACACACAATCATCTGGATATCCACAGTGTGATTTTTTTTTTTTAAAGGAAAGGTGACCTTATTTTCCCTCTTAGTGCTTCAGTTACAGGTGAGAGGGCTGCTACAAGCAGTGCTGCAACAGTACAAATGAAACTATTCTCTTAGCTGTCTGAATTGAATATACTAGAACCACTGAGACACAGGCTAAGGAGCTCGGAGTTCAGACACTCAGGGGTAGACCAAGAACATGCTGCACAGATCATATACCTCATCTTGCTTGGGAAGCACAAAAGAATGGATGGAGGCTTACAAACTAATTGCATGCAAATTTACTGAGTCAACTTTCAACTTTATTCTGTACCCAGAGGGCAGTTGGTTTCACAGCACGGTGTAGTACAACACAACAAACCCACAACACTTAATATTCTATAATTATATCACATTGATGTTCCCTTAGAAACAACCTACCATGCTGGATCTGCATCAGACCAAAGCAAACAATCAAAATGAGAGACAAATTATACTGGAAGTTACTCACAGTCTCAGCCAAGTCAAACCAGAACAAAACAAAGGCTAGAGAGTGTAAGTGCAGTGAGAATCTCAGTTGCAGTGTGTGGCTCCTACACTTTGTGAGCTTTCAGCATTGCTGCCACTCCCGGCGAAGCTCGGTGAAGGGCCGAGAAGTCGATGCCGTTGCAGTAAATAGAAAAAGCTTCTTGGCTCATTCATGTCATACTAGACAGTGTGGGGGTTTCAACTTCCTGCATTCAGAAGAAGCCAAAGGATGACACACATATGCAGGGTCAGTCCCTCCAGCCACCTTCACAGCAGGCTGGTTCTGGTCCAGTGCTGTGTCAGAGGTATGGGTGACACCGTCTGGGGGGTGGGGGGGGGCTGCACTCGTCATGCTGCTTCATCATCCCACAAACACTTAATCTGAGAGGTGTCATTTTACATGGACTCTCCTTTATTCCAGCTAGGAGAACCACTGGGTTCTTCTAATGCTGTGCTGTAGACTGGTGGTTTTCAACCTGGGGTGCAGGGACCAACAAGTGTCCTTGGGTGGGCAAAACTTTTATCACATTTTTTGGAAGTTTAAGCAACAAGTGAAGAAATAGGGATGGCCGTTTTGATAATTTATAATAATTTATAGTGATCCTGGTTTGATCATTGATTGACTATGAAGACTTTATTATCTTCAAACCTGAAAATGAAAAAAATAAAATGCTCTGAGAGGATTCTTTAAGATAAAATCATCTCAATTTGTGGTCAAATTTGCATCTATTATGGAGGTCCTTGACATGCAAAAGTTTCAGAACTCCTCTTCTAAACAACTTGCAACTTGAAAATATCTGACCTCGAACTAGAAAAAGTAGAACAAAAGACCACTCAAATTTGGAAAGCCTGCAAATCCATCTACCCCAACTTGATAAAGAGGCAGTTGTCTGACATCACAAAACGGTGGCAGCACCCATGGAAGCACACATTGCAAATGGTAAACCATGAAATAAACCAGAAATTTATTGCTGTCAGCCATGTTTTTTTGTTTACATTTCTCGTCATGCACCTGAAACGCTCGGAGATGAGAAGTTGGAAATTTCAACAGGGAAATTCTAACCTCTGACTTTGACTTGAACACAGCATAAGACTAGAAGTGTGGTGATTATTCAGCTGCCAAATCCTTGACCCTCTCCAGACCAAGCGATTAACCTGTTCAGATATCAGTCAGATGAATCCTTTTGGATAAAATGGTGTTCGTGTTTATGTCATGTCGTAGACGGACATATCAAAGAGGGACATGTTGCTACAAGCTGTCACAGCTTGACCACCAAGAGGAATAGTATATTTTAATATTCAACTGTTTCTTTGTCCCTCTGCTGCAGACAAGCAGTTTCCTGCTCCCAGCTGGCAGAAGCAGAGACAAAGTGGGTGGCTACACCGTCATCCAGTTGTGGGATACATGGATGCCAAAGGGCCAATTTTCCCACTGCTCTGGTTAATTCAAAGAAGCCTAAAATGGGGAAATTTACACATGAGGACTACCGCATGGTGCACGACAATGCATTTACTGTACTGTACAATGCAGGTAACTGTAAGTTTGCAGCTGAAACTCAGAAATCTTTAAAAAAGACTTAGAAAATTTAAGAGAAAACCCTCTTTTCTCAACCTTTTTGTTAACTTCATACTTGTGTCACCTCCACCATTTCTGTGTGTGTGTGTGTGTGTGTGTGTGTGTGTGTGTGTGTGTGTGTGTGTGTGTGTGTGTGTGTGTGTGTGTGTGTGTGTGAGTGAAGGAGGAAAGCATTTAATTCTTTGTGCACTCCATGCAACCTTCTAAGAAGCATGAAGAATTAATTCATTGCTACTTTTATACGTTGCTAATAAATTTGCACTGCTATGTTTATTACATCTCACACTGAGGAGAGGGGATCACATTTCATTTGGCAGGACCGTTTGTTAAAATGTTTTATTTCACTACAAACCCTCTAATTCTCTGGCTTTAGTTTCCAAGCCACCCTGCCTGCTTTCGCTCCCCTTTTATTTTTTCCTCTCTCCTCACTTCACTAAATGCATCCAGACTGGCTGTGATGGTGTGTGCTGGAAGTTTTCCATGCATCATAATTGTTTCGCTAATTTACTATGCTAATTGAGTAATTAATTCGGGAACAGGAGATTAGAAGGGGGCAAAAATACAGAAATAAATAAACAAGTAAAGCGTTGAGTGTTACCGCCGGGGCTACTGTTTTGTTCTGACATTAGGGATGCAAACTGACTCAAATACTCCAGCATGTTTGCTTCCTTTGCCCAAGGCTAGCTGGTTGATGTGCTTGGTGTGCAGGCACAGAGTTAGCATCCCTAACTTCTCACCACGGGACTTGCAAACATTGAGCCGCTAACTGCATGCTACGACGCATCAATTGAACTCCAGTGGTGTGGTCAAACGTAATAGTTATCGCTGCGTACACTTTCAGTGATTTAGCTCCCACTTTATTGCTGAGCACCTTAAAACTGAACGCATAAAGGACGGGGTCATTTAAGTGTCACTGTAATTTCAAGAATCCCAGTTGCAGAGAGATTTCATGAAGCAGAAAAATAGGAAGGAGTTTAATGTGGAGGGGAAATGTGAAGAACATCAGGGAGAGAAGAAAAATCTCTGTGACAAAAATAAATGGAGACTTTGCAAAACTGTGTTTGACTGCTGTGAAACTGTATGACAGTTCTTAATAAAATAAAAGCAGGTGCGAGGCCATAGAGCTGCAACAATATGTTGATCAGTCGATTAACTCTTTAGTTAACTATTAAAAAGGGACATATGTAATAAATATACTGCACAAAATCATAAAATGACCCTGATATGGTCATCAGAAATTAAAGGAATATGCGTCAGTGTCTGTTTATGAGGCAGTCACTGAAATCTAACCCTAGACAGGATAACAGGCTCCGCTTTACATTGACAAACAATTAACAGTTACAAACAGCTGATCAGTTTGCAGTGTAGTACCAAAACATAAAGTTGCGCTCGTCTTGCACTCCTGTTTAGTGTCTGTGCAGCCTGCAGGCAGCCTGCCTGAGCGCCGAGTCTGAAGAGGAGACGGCATGTGGAAACAACTCGCTTCTACCGTAGACTGCATATTATAAATATATTATAAAGATATTAAATCTATTTAATATACAATTTATGGCTCCAATTCACCATCTGTACTGCAGTAGTAATTTTTGAACGCAAGAGACTTCTATAACTCTCCTTTAATTTAATCAAGCCAACTAATCTTTTAATCGATTAATCATACTGAGCCATTTTTAAATTTTTTGATGTCTGTTTCTCATGTGTGAATTATTTGTGAATATCTTTGCATTGGGGACAAACAAAGACATTTGAGGGTGTCACTTTGAGCCTTTGGAAACAGTCATCAACATCTGATGGACCAAACAATAGATAGATTAACTGATAATGAAAATAACTGTTAGTTGCAGCTCTAGGCGATAAATAATTAATGTAATTAAAAGGTCAGAGACAGCCTGGACAAGCGCTGCACCTGATAATCATACAAGATTTACTCAAACCGATTTGTTGGTTATCAAAAATAACTGGAGATTAATTTAATAGTTGGCTTGTAATTGATGAATGGTTGCAGCTGGAAGTGCTCAGGGTGTCGAGCTGGTTGAGGTACTCATACGTTCAATATTGGGTTCACCTCAGCAGTGGGACCTTATATCCCTCCCACCTTTTCTTTTACACAATTACAACCCACCAAATAAAAAGCAAGATTTAAGTAGACATTAAGCAGGGATTGAACAGGCTATATCTGAGGACTCAGGACAAAAAAACACAGATTATCTCTGACTACACCGCTGCTGAAGTGAAATAGAGGCCTTTTCTCCATTTAACTGAATGGATGAATGGATTTTTGTGTAATTGAGATGAGAAACCACAAGATGGCAGCCATCCAATTCACATCTCAGACTCACTGTCTGCTCTGCTGCATATTGAATAACAATCTGCTGTGATGTCTTCATTGTGGATAAAGATATTGATCCCCTTGTGAGAACTTTGGTTTATTTCATTGATTTTCAGACTGACAGATCTCCAATGAGCCAAGAAAAAGACGTACTTGGACCAAATGTTAACGACTACAATTACTGGTATTAAATCCCAATATGCTTTTTAAGTAACCTGAAGTGATTATCCTTCTGTGATGTGTATTTTAATCAAAAATAATGTCTCAATGATTTAAATGCCTAAATTTACCCAAGAAAAACAAGCTTGCCAGAGACCCCTTTTTTATTAATTTTCCATGGGAAAAAATACACAAAATACTATTAGAAATGGATGATTAGTCTACCATTTTAAATTTATTGTAGAAAGAAATGCAAAAATCAGGCAAGTAAGCAAAGACAGGCTCTCATTGACTGTTAATTCATGCGCCCACCATGGGGCAGAGTTGAGACATAAGAAAGACTTAAAGAGCAGAGCTGCTTCATTTTACTTCAAATTAAATAACACTGTGTTAAACAACCACAAATTACTTAATACAGCGAAATCATGTCTATAAAATGAAAATATATCCCCAAAAGTAGTTAAGCCGCATGTTTCAAATACTCCACACATGATGTGGAAAGACATAAAGAGACCATAAAGTTCCGTCTTTCCTCGAAAACACACAAGACAAGCACATAAAACCGGTGGCACATTGTGGAGAGTATGTGGAAAATTACAAATCCCGTCAGAGGAAACAAGTCCAGGAGAGTGCCAGCTGTGACTGGAAGTGATCTAGCCGCCCGCTGCCTCCCTATCAAACAGCGCAGAACCTTGTTCCTCCGGGATCAGTGTTTTTGTGTCCGTGAGCTGTAGGATGCATCCTCAGCAGTGACGTGGTTATGCACAGTTAACAACCTGTCCGGTGACGCCTTTGTTTCTGTGTGTGTTTCAGAGAGCTCCAGATGAGTGTCCCTAATGGATGTAAAGCTGAAAAATGGGACAGCAAAGACAACCCTTTCATGTGCCTCACCTTAAAGGCCTTTAGATGACATCAGCAGAGTCCTCTTTATTGTTGTGTGCATGGTCTGAGCAGATGGCCTCTCTGGTGCTATATAATGATATATATTATGGCTAATGTATGGGTCTGTTTGACAGATTCTGACTCTGTCTTTTAAATATTTAGCTAGACTATGACAAAGTAACTCCAAAATAGCACAAAAATAATCCAGTGTACCGAAACGGCCCATTAATCACCATGTGTGACACTTTTTGACACATGTAATATCAACGTAGGGAAATAGCCTTTACATAAATAATAATAATGAGGAATAAAGAGGGAGAGGAGGGTAACAGAGGGAGCTGCAGAGCTCAGCTGCACACATTTTTAATCCTTCCTAATTCCTTCTTTCTTTAAGTCCCTCTTTCCTTAGTTTCTTTTTCTTTTTTTTCTTTTCCCTTCCTTAATTTTGTTCCATCGCTTGAAGTTCACAGTGCTGAACTTTTGGCCATTTCCCACCTTTAAATAGACGGAGGCGGGCATCGTGGGTCAGAAAGAAGCAAACATGGAGGAGCTGACAATACTGGTGTCTGCATACAAAAATGGCACTGGCTACATACAAGGAAAATACATTATAGTTGTGGAATCAATGGTTGAAACCTACAACCCATAACTTTATTGTACACATTCATATATATAGATTTGCAAGCTGTTTTTGTGGATCTTTGTGTGGGTTGTTCTACCAACTATGACATTTACCAACGCTGCGATAACTGCCTGTTATCGCAGCCTTGGACTGCAGCAGCAGCGGCAGCCGCTGTTAGAAATGCTTTGTTTTTCACAGGGAATACTCTTGCAGGTAGGTGGTTGTCAGGGTGCGATTTTAGAGAAAGACAGCTGATTGTTGAGTCTCATTCCCATGACGTCAAATACCTATGTTTAGAGAATGAGCCTCAACAATTAACTATCTTCCAGATCTATGATTCGCCAAAGACTCCCGTCAAAGGCTTGATTTTCTAAAGCCTGAAAACAGAGTCAGGAAGAGGAGCAGAAGTCTGTTTTCTCAGACCAACTGAAATACATCACACTTAAATGTTATTATGGAACTTTCACCCAGTGATGCCAAAAATAAAATGCCTGACCCAGGTTTAATTATTTCATTCTCTCCTTGTTTCATTCATTCCTATCTTAATTTTTCTCTACATTACTTTCTTTATTCCCTCATTCCTTTATCCTTTCCTGAATGTATTCATTCTTTTCATCCTTGATTAATTTGCTTCCCAGACATTCAACACCTGAACATATGAGAACTCAAAGTCTAACCGTTTCAAAAGACTCAGGATCACACATATCTGAAGTAACTGACTTTTATAAATAACACTTGTCTCTGTTAAGATTACAAAGTCAGACTGACCTAAAAATAAATCGTGTTTGACATGATGATGACAACTCTGACTGGTCTGAGTCACACTTAAAAATAATGTGTGCAACTGCCAGTGACCTTATTCTTGTTTTTCTTTTTGTTACAGACCAGTGCAGACTGACTGGACTCTTGCAAACCGGTCATGATCATCAGACTTTATATTGTTTCATGTATTTACAGGATATTACAGATTAGGAAGATGATGAACTGAATCACATCTAATTACTCATTTCATCCTGATGCTGGAAGCATGAGAAGTAGGACTACATGTGGAGACCCGCTTCTTCTGTACAAACTGCGTTGCACAACCTACATGGGAAACAGGCATGGGAAACTGCCTCTTTCAAAACAGGCTGAACCTTGTAAAACCGATGGCCAGGGAGCTCGACTACTGTAGAGGGAAACTGCTCCTCCTGAATGTTTAACATATGTCCCTGACTAAGCGCAGAGGTCATTATAACAAAACCTCAATTGTTGCTGGGAGGAATATGGGAAGATGTCCCTCAAATGTCACTCCAACACAATTACTGAGGGTTCCCTCAAAAGTAAATTGCCCTAAGGGGTGTAACTCATGGCATGCACAATATGAAACAGATGTACAGTAAAGGAAATGACCCATGAGAGCAAGAATAACATGTTTGTTTGAGGTTTGTTTAAATGTAGAGAATTGTTTTGCTGTGCTGGAAAATTGATGCCTTTTTAAACTCTATGGTTCACACTCATATTTATTGAACTGATTAACTCGCCTCTGTCCAACAGGAGTCCTCTCAACAAAGCAGATCATGAATAATGACAATGTGAGACTAGTCGTCAAATAAAGAATTATATAATGATGTAAAAATGGCTGAAGGCTAAGTGTATTTCTAGAAAATGTCACTAAAACTGCTTGAATGAAGATGTTGTTATGAAAACAGCCTGCTGGGAAGCAAGAATACAATCAAACTTGCTGCAACTGGTTGACATGAAGAAATACAGAAATCCATTCTTTCTACTATCATTATTAAAGAGAAATGCCTGGCTGGGATTACAGAAATTATAAACACTCACTCAGTGCCCAATGTGGAACAGGCCCCGGGAAGTGCTGCTCGCAGCCTTCTCGAGAACCGCTCATCCGATCAACTTCGCACTCAACACCACATTCCCCCGGGTCCTCAGCAATACACCCGCCAAGTGTGAAGTCTAGTGGATGAACAATTCTCAAGATACGCGAGGAACAGTCTCACACTCACACACACAAACACACACACACACACAGATTCCTTCCTTTAAAGTCAGATGATGCTGCTGCAGCACCACCTATTGGGCAAATCGCACCAAATTTGTCATCATAGCTAAACACGTCCACCTGATGTGGTTGTAATGGGGGCTGCGGCCTGACAGTCCAACTTTGTCGGAGACCCCTCAGTCAACTGAGATTCGCCAACTCTAAAACCAACAATAACTCTTTAATGCACGGAGTGAAGGAGGGCAGAGTGTGCAGGACAGGTGATGCTGGACAGCATGGAGAGAAGCTCTGCAGGTCTTCTGATTTTATACCTCAACTATCAGATATGTCTTATTGGTAAAAACATACTCATGCAGGCTGACATAGGGATTTACTGTGACACACTGTGCAAAAAAGGAACAAGCCATCGAACAGTGGACAGCAAATTCAAATTTGACTGAAAAAAATCTTAGTCAGGGACAGCCCGCGTTGTAACAGCACAAAGTGTCCAGGAGACATGTTTGTACAAACAGCACTGCTCCCTGCAGAACACACAGTCCCAAACAGACAATGACTGCATTATTAATGTGTGCAAAATGAACTGTCACTCAAGTTTAATTTCATCTCATCTCATGCTGCTTATTGCTTATATTGTGTCTACTGATCCTACATATTTTTATCTTTCCTCTTGCTTATTTTATTTCTATTTTTTGATATCTTCTCTGTTCACATTGTTTCTATTTTTATATCTCATCCTATGCATTTTGTTTGGTTACTTATCACTATTGTTGTAATATTGCTAATTTCTCCATTGTGGGACTAATAAACAAATATCTATCTTATCTTAGATATGACATGTTTTGTATAAGCCCTGCCCACATCATTAAAGCAGACTTTGAGGGCCAGCCTTCGCAAAAACTGTATAGAATATCAAATCTTTCTCCTGGTCCGGAAAGGTTTTATACCAAAACTGGTGACAATTTCTCAAAATTGATCAGAGCACTAGTGAAAAAAATTGAGAAAATCTAGATAAATAGAATTTCTGACAATAAATGTAAAACGTAAATTTCATTGTTGCAGCACAACCATCGGGCCAACATCGACCACCAAATCCGACAATGCACTCCCTCTGACCCCCAGCAACACACATCAATTGGATGAAGAGTTCTCAAGATATGTGAAGGACACACACACAAACATACAAAGATTTCATTTTTTATTTTAAGGAAATCAGTAACTCATTCCCTGTTCATTCTGTTGTATTTAGTCATTAAATCACCATGCTTTAGTTAAAGTCAAAGGACGATCCAATGTCCAGAAACCTCCACACAAAAACAATACAAATAAATAAGTTATGCCTTACTTTCCATTGTCTGCCTCATTAAAGCTTTTAATGGGTCTGAGTCATTGTAAATGGTCATTATTAGCGCTGTTGTCCTTTCCCTGATATAATTAAGCAGACGACAGAGACTAAAGGCTAATGAGCATCGTCTGTTGTGAGGAAGGTCAGCGACAAACTACACCGTGATATGAGGAGAAAGTGAGAAAGCATATGTGAAAGGTCTGAAGATCTGAACAGTGGGGCAGATGCACTTGGGGACTGATGTACCACGGTGTCTCGTGTCCAAATCTATACGGGCCTTTTAATTCAATGAAAAATGAGAAGTGTGCTGTAACTTTGTTAGAAGTGGGTAATGCAGCCAGGGGAAATGGAACAGAGGCCAGGTTTGCAGGCCTCTTCCACATTCAGTGTAAGAGCTAACCTGATTTGCACTGCGCTAGCTCTGAGACCAATATCTGTCCACATCACCCACAGCCCATCAGGAGTGATTAAATAAACATGATGGACAGTTTTCGGAGAAGCTATTAACTGTGACGTCTGTTTAGCATGTGCTTGTCTATACAAGTGGGTCCTATTACCATCAAATTTGGCGTTTTGCACAAGGTGTGATCCTGGCTCACACCTTTCCTTGGGTTACTTATCCAGTTATAAAATATCAGATACTGAGCTGAATCAGTTCAGATAACGAGAAACAGACTGCACATTTGATACTACATACAGCAGGGCTGGAGTCATTCATCGACATAATCAATGTCATTGTGCGGCTGTCTATAAACTTCTCAGATTGGAAATTGGTTATCTCATCAGTACAACTGCACGAGCACTTCAAGTGAAAGCACCAGAGAACTTTTTAAGGCGACCCTTTTGAATTTTAGGTCCACTATTTTTCTGATTAGGCATCTTATTTCACAATATGCCATTATTACCAATATTTTAATGTGCTTTATGTGTCTTTTCTCAGGATTATGATCAAATAAAATATTGAAATATTAATGAAAACAGTTTTTGATATTTGTCTGGGGTAAATTAAACATTAGAATAATAAAGAATAATTGATTAATCGTTAGATTAGGCGTTTAATTGAAAAAAAATAGATTATTTGTTTAAAAACATTATTTGTCGGGGGAAATCCTAAACAGGTCCATTCAAACTGGTGGCCCGTGGGCTGAATCTGGCCCTTTAGCAATCTAAATCCAGCCTTTTGATCATTTATAAATATGAATAAAAAAGCAAAATAAATAATTTCTTCAGATGAGAGAGGCTGATTAGTCGGTTCACTATTGTTCAGCATTGTCTGAAGTTTTAAGAGAATTAAAAAGAGATGTTAAAAGCAATATTGTGTTTTTAAGCTTCTTCTAATCTAGGATTACTAAGGTGCATAGTTTTTTCTGTACTTTTGCACAGAAAAAGAAACTATGTATATTGTTGTATATTTTAACTTACAGAGTACATCGTTTTTCTTGTTAATTATGTAAAATGTATTCTTTTTAGAATTGAGCACTTTTTGCCCAAGACAAATTTCCTCAGGGACAATAAAGTTTATCTTATATAATATTTCTTTCCAATTGTGAAAACTGATAAAATGCAAAACAAATAAAATAAAAGGTGTATGTTTTTTCACATTCAAATTCCTAAATTTATAGGTCAGATATAGGAAATGCACATGTCTAACATTTTTCAAATCTGGTCCTTTTAAAAAGATAATTACACAGGTCTGGGATAGAACAGAGAGGCTGGAAACTATGAAAATAAGATGTGCAGCATAGATCAGGTATGAGGAAGACCCACATGGCATCCATCTGTGGTTTTGCTTTGCCTGAGTAACTGACAAGAGGCTCATGTCAAGTGGAAAATCATCTTCATTAATCAGTATTACTGCCATCAGTAAGTAATGCTTTTCAAAGTACCAGCATGACTGAAGGGGTTTAGGCTCTCGAAAGTTTGCAAGAAACACAGATTCAACAGTTTGCTGGGCACAACTGATGCATCTCACCTGTCAAAGATGGATTATGTGTTCGAGGGTGTATATTTATACGCCGTCCAAGTATCCGTACCAAGTTCAGTGTATTATTTCAGTTGGGAGTGCAATGATTCATCTCTTGCAATAAGACAATCTGGACATATTGTGTTACAGTGGGCAGTTTTGCAATATTTTTCTTAATTCTTCCAAATCCCCTGCTGCAGATTAATCTTTATTAAAGAAAACAGCACTGTCTTATAAAAGGCAGTAGTATTTCCCCTATGTGAAGCTATCAGCCACTCATTGCTGTGATAATTGTGGCTATTGAAACAATTAAATATCATAAATGCCTGACTGGGAGAGAAACTAAAACAATTTTGAATCTCAAAGCAGCAGGTCCTAAATAAATAGTCACTGCAAGACACAGAATAGTGTGGTTGGGTGTGAAAAAGACACAGCTTATGAGTACAGACACTACGATGATTTCTCCCTGTATATTACACCAAAACAGCTATACTTTTAATATCTGTGGTTAAATGAAGTCACAATCAATGCTGCAAATCGATCAGCATCATTGCTTTATGTCAATATTGGAATTTTAAGGTGCTTGCATCAATGTGATGATGATATTAACTTTTCAGGTGTTAAATTCACTGAATAAACTAAAAATAACCTTTTCAATCTAGTTATGGGAGCTAAGAATAGTTTCACACATCACAACACAAGATGCTTTCAAACTGTAAAAGTGTTGAGACAGACGTTTCAGTTTCACCCGTTACCAGCGGTTTAAAGTCACAATGATGATTAAGGCATATTGATCCCGAGTGTTTTCAATTAGGACAACAATTAGCACAATGAAGATGTAATCCAATAAGATCTGATGAACACATTACTTTTATGTTCAATCAGCTGAGGCAGCTGGTGTAGATTGCTGTGATTTTCTATTTAAGGAAGATCTGATCAGTGGACTTAAAGCTCCAACATGTACTTTCATTTATCAATTCATCTATCCATTTTTACAAAACCCAATTTTTATCGTATCGTGCAACCTTAACCTAACCAACCCCGAAAACACAGAAATGTGAAATAAATTACCTGAAAGGTCTTAAAACCTAAATGCATGACACTACACCAATAAACCTTAAGCATCATGCAGAATTTGAAGATGAGCTGCATTACCTAAAAAAAGCGCTGAAATTTGAAAAGCTGGAAGCTAAAAAATAATACTGTCAAAGCCGGAAGTTGAAATGAATTGCACTGCAATAAAACCTGGAAGCTGACCTTGTCACCAGTACTGTTAAATACATACGAAGGGCTATTTTTACCTTCCCTTGCACACATGTTTATATATGTGTATGTGATTAAAGGACAGGATAGGGTTGCATGAAGGGTGTTGATGTGGACACTTTCCAACAACAGTCGTGTGACCACTTATCCAGTTCCTCCTGTCTCAGCCTCTCTTCACTCCTCAGTGATTAATTAGTAAAGTGAGTGAAATTAGTCTACCAGCATGCTGAGGGAGAGGATGAAAATATTTACAAAGCTCCCAGGAAAGGATTTCATTAGGAGTTGACTCGTGGTGAGTCGCCTCCTCTCTCTTCGTGCCGAGACGCAGAGTGGGAGTACTTTTGACCCTTAATGTCAAGTCATGTGGTTAAATGCCGTAATGACAGTGACAATACAGACATCAGGCAGAAAATAAGATGCTCATTTACTTATAGATTTAATCCTTACAAATACAAGACAAGTCAAACAATGCACAAACAGTAATGGGAATTCAACTGCCTCGGAACATGAAAGGCTAAACTTATATCCAAGAAACCACAGTATAATCCCTCTGAGACAACATGATTCAAGCTGTAGTGCGCGCATTAACCACTCTATCCTCTCAAGGGTAAAAACATCAGCCCACACAGTCTTGGGAAATCGGTGAGCATCAGTCTTTTGGCTAATGTTTCTCACTTTGCTGTATGTTGATTGGCATGAGATACCCCGCCGCTGTGTTATTTCCTCTAGCTGTACGCCTCCTCCCATCCACTCCAGCTCGCTCAGCGGGGGTTAACTGACCTCAGAAGCACACAGTATGAGCACCCATGGGGCAGCTGAATGCCTCTGTGATTATCAGGGGAACGACAAACTACATGCTCCTTATGACCAATTTAGGGGCCTTGGACTCCAATCCATAATAATAAATGTAAACACATATGAAAGCAAATATTTTTTCCTTTTTGAACTCTTGTTCTATGATTATTAGTTACGTCTTAGTCGATTTGCACAGATAGCACAATAGTTTGTGAGCTGATGTTCAATAAAAGCAGCCAACAAACCACTCAAGGTTAATGACAAATTGAAAGTGAAATGCATGAATGTTACAAAGACACTTACAATTCATCACTTTGCTAATAAATCTCTTTTAAGTCTTTCTCATTATGTCATGCATTTAAAAATTACAAATATTTTCCATATTTCCCTGCATGTATATTAGTTCTATGAAGTCTGTTGCCATGATGGTATTACTCATTAGTCAAAAAGGTCGTTGCCACTGAAAACACGCTCGGCCACTTTGGCTCCAGTTGAAGAATTCCTTGGCTTAGTTTGCAAACCAGTGTCTGAAATGAGCCAGTACTCACCAGTACTGAGCACACACTGCTGAAGTCATCCAAGTTTTCTGAGTTGCATGTAATAAATTGTAAAATAATTGAAAAAAAAAAGTTGCCTAAAATAACTTTACTTTGATGCTGCAAAAATATTGTGCAATGCAAAGATTCCCAAACTGCTCGTGTGTCTGGGTCAGTGGTGAAGTGCATGATCTTGCAATGGCTGTTCGATAACGTTGTGTCAACAGCTTTAGGAGACGGGACGGGACGGGACAGGTAGCTAAATTAATGCAAAGTTTAACACAGGTAATCAGAGCCAGGTACCAATGGACTGCTTGTAGTTAAATTAGCTAGCCGACCTTGATTTAACCTAATGTGAATGGTAATAATGATTTAAACAAATGCTGAAAAAGTTACTTTTCTTTCCATTCAGCTTGTCTAAGGGTTGATGTGCATGTTGTAATGAGGTATTCCCCTTATTGATTTTTGTTGCAGCATCATCCTAGCAGAGGATGGTGGCAGTTACATATAAATATCAACTGTCCCTGTGTTTACTTTCTTCACTGTGACCAACTGAAATAAAGATTCTCAGTGAAAGCTCAGGTTTGAAAAGGGAATAGATAAAGGACAAGATGAGAAGACAGTGAACAATATGGAGATGAGAGAGGAAGAGCGTGACAGGATTAGCATTATGTCCCTGTGCTGCTCAGCACAAACAAAAACTAACCAGATCACATTCAAACGGTTACCACAGAGATGGTCTTTGTTGGCGTGCTAACAACAGTGTTTGTGGAAAGCAAGCTATTTATTCGTGTTGAAGCATATCCAACCATGTCCAAAGGCATAAGTGTTTATAGCTACTTTGATTGCCAATGAATTATACAAATGGGAATAACTGTGCATCTTATCAGACAGTCAGTCCTCAAAGGCATTTGTGATGCAGCACACGACAGAAGCAGCCATGTGAAAAATGTTCATTCCCAGCTTACTTTCTCACCATACTGTCACCCCAATGTCAATGTCCAAAATATGAGGGCCGTTCATATATTGTTTGATAATCTGATTAGCTTTATTTGAAGCATAAGACACCTTTATTTATTTATTGATTGATTGATTTATATATTTATTTAGAGACAGCCACAATGTCAAGTCAGACAGAAAGTATCTTGGTTTAAATTGCAGGAAGTTATTAATTTTTACTTCCAACAATGCAGGATGCAACATGTTACCACATTCAGCACAGACACGGACATTAACCTGCAAGCAGAGCACTGCTACCGTTAGCCACACTGTGAAACAGGCTAGCAGACGGGTCCTTTACCTGCAGACACTGTGATTCTCTTCAGTCTCAAAGGTTGAAACATTTAGTGAGTTGTTGTCATGTTTTGAAGATTAATGTGTGATGTTTATATCACATAACACAAAGTGACACACATTTCAGAGGCATTTAAAGTACAATTTGGCGACTGTAGACTGCGTTTAATGGCTTTATATGTTCATTTATACGCACAGTATTTTTTTTTTTTTTTTGACAATTGGGAAAAATTGATAAATTCTGATCAATTTTAACTGTTTTTTATGTGTTTTCTTACTGTTAGACTAGTTGACTAGTCAGCTCTGGATTCTTGTGGTCCACCAGAGACTCATGCTATCCATAATGCCCACTTTCGGGTGAACCAGATAAAATCCTGATATGCTTACATTCCTCCTGGATTTCCCACGCCCATATTACACTTGGAAACACGTCACATTGTAGAAGCTATAGATGCTGCTTCTGTAAGTATTCAAATACAAACAGAAAACAAAATTAGAAACCAGTATGAGTTCCTCCTTCCCATGCAGGGACTATGTGCTGATTACAAGACCTTGGTGCCTCCACTAACTGGCACTCCTCTAACACAGGGCCAAGACAAACTCCCTAAGCGAGTCCACCTCAGCAGGAAGCACTGGAAATGGGCAAGAAATGTTTCACAGACTCCTCAAAGCTCCTGATCCTCAGAAGAAAAAAATAGGCAGACGCATCAGCGAACAACATTGCTGCGTCTCCATCAGAGGAATTAAGATTAATTGTCTTGATACATGACTACAAGTGATGTGTTTTCTAAAACGTGCCTGTTGTCTGCATCTCAGTGCTCAAAACTGGACTGGAGGGACGGACAGAAGACTCTTCAAGTTGGCTAGAACAAAGTTCTTGACCTGTTGCTTACTTTGGGTCAAGAGAACTTGGCGTCCCAGAGTACGCAGCAATCATGCAGGAACCTGATGACGAAGAGAGATATGACTGAAATATCCAAGTTAAGGCCGTTCAGAGTCTGGTTTCCAGATTACACATTGTTGTTTGCACTCAGTGTCACCAGTAGAGCTCAACTAAGAATCACAGCAATACAGTATGTTCTCGTTAAAGGTTAATGTCTCCATTTAGTGAGTCATGGCCCATATAGCACACAAGGGATAATGATCTAAAGAGGAGTTATAGGAAATCTACAAATAAATCATCCTGACGATCACTGCTGAATCATAATATTTAGGTTTCCTTTAAAAGGCAATGATCAAATGGCCTCTTGTTTGTGAATTTGTGATCTTTCATATCATCCCATCCTCTCTTCTCCCAGGAGATTATCAAAACATTTCAACAGGTTATTATAGAAGTTCAGTGGATGATTTACTGGGTACTGAGCGGTTATGTAACATTTGAAAGAGAAGTCATCTGTTCTGAATATGGAACCAGAACATGCTGCAACGCCACAACAATTTGGGATTAAAAATATGAGTTCATATCAGTTCACCTAGTTCAGGATTAAACATCGATACGTCAAATTACTGGTGACAGTTTGCCATAATTACCATGAACATTTCTCTAAACGAAGATTTCCCACAAAGTTCAAATCCAATGCACAAATTTTCAATTGCAGGTACAAGAAGCGGTGACCAATTTTGCCAGAAACAGTACTATGTTATGACCTCATGAAAAAAAATTATATTATAATGTGTCTGTAATATAGTGCCATGACTTGCGTGACCTGACGTGACCCGCAGCCCATTAAGCGTCACTGGCAATCAACCTATTCTGTCATGTAGGTATGAGGATGTGTTGGTTATGACAATAATCCTAACTAGGGCCTCACAATTAATCGCCATATTTTTTAAATCACAACATACCAAGTGCAATATCCAAACTGCAGAACCCTGCAATTCTTTGCACATGTAAAAATCATCATTCCCACTGATCATAATGCATATCACTATTTCAGTCAAAATAATATGACTTTTTAACCATGTCGTGCGGCTCACATCCTTATTATGAAAATAAATCTTATAAATAATAAATTAATTAATAAATAATTAATAAATAATACGATAGTGTAATTAAAATTATATACTCTCACTACATGTAATAGTGTAGTATTAGTTATTAGTTTTCTTCAACATATCTATATGGTGGTGGATTTGTATTCAGAAAAATCATCATTGCTGAATTGTTTCCCAAACTGAAAACCAGGCGTTTATAAAATATTACTATGAAAAACCTAGAAGACAGAGAAGTTTTCCTGACCAATGAACAAGCAGAAGACCCACATTTGTCGAAACTGTGTATTTAGAAACACCTTAGAGAAAATATCACTGTTGGAACATATTGAGCATGTGGGTGAAGAGAGTTTCCATATGTGTTGATGCTTTTTCCACCATGAAAAGTTATCACCATTTCTCTTTGTAGCCACCGTAAGTTCAGGCCACAGTTCTCCAAGTAAACTAATGTTTTCATTTTGTTTCAGCGCCATAATCTGCTCAACTGCAAGTAAGAGATAAGGTTTACCATGATTTGATTTAACTGCTTTACATATTGCTCCAGTTAAAATCATGTTACAACAAAAGACAGCCTGTTTATTTGTGATACAACAGGGTCTTCAAAGATTGAACCGTTTCCCTCCAAACACATCTGTCAAAGACTAATCTGTTTGTTACTACAGAGATGAGGACATGACAAAACATCGCCAGCGCGGCGCGAGTCACCCTCTTCCCGGAGGACGGGGGTGTTTATACGGCCTGGAGGGCCTCAGGGCTATTGACTCAGCTGAGCACAAACTCCCCAGCAGCCCTGGAAAGTAAGAGCGTGGCCAGAGGGGGTTTCTTAAGAGGGAAGTGGGTACAAGCTAAGATACTGTACGTACCCTCTTGGATATATTCACACACAGATGCATCTGAAAAGCACAATCCAGATGTGATTTCATGGATGTTTATTATTAATATTTGTTTTATTTTTGCTTTTAATTAGGGTTGAATTTACTTCAAAACGTCTTGGTAATGTTTCCCGCCTGGTTATGGCTCTTTTACAAGAAAGAGGGTCATGGGTGAGAAAGAAAACTCAATGGTGTTCACATGGTGTTTACATAAGGAAAGCCTGGCTGAGGATAAGAACAGGTTCCAGACCCTTAGTACGCCTGTGTGTGTGCGTGAAACTTCTCTGTCTTACGCACACAAGTTCACATGCAGGCATGTGTACACACACGCTGAAATTTACTGCAGGAGCACGTACTGTAACACTCAGAGAACAAACAACCATATATCCCCCCACCCCCATGTGAACACAAACACACAAGGAACCCACTGTCTATTTAAAGTTAAATGACAATTACAGTGTAAGAGTGAAAACGAGGATTTGACCGAAAACGCTCCTATACGTCCGGTGCGCACCGACCGACTCGCAACACAGATTTCAGTGCCGCTTCAGCTGTCTATTAACATAGTTGTGCTCTGATGTGAACTAAAATGGATATTTTGTAGGACACAGGATTCCTGTGGGTTTTGTGATAGGGGATGGGAAATCAATTTTATTATTCATCACAGGATTGGGATAGGACAGGGGAAAAAAAAGTCAACCGGAGCAGGCTGGAGTGGGGATCATGAAAGGTCAGATTTTTTAAATTAACTTTTAAAAGTCACATGACAAAATTCATGGGACACATACAACTTTTAATAATGTTTTGATTTCACAGGGGACACGAACTCCCGCTCTCCTGTGCTTCTTTAAACCATTCATCTACCCACCTACTTCATGTGTGGACTTTCTTTCTCTTTATACTACGTCAACTGCCTGATACAGATGGGTTTACGTTGATGTACACTGAAAATCCCAGGGCCTCGGTTTCAGACACAAACAGTTACAGTCCACATCTGTGCGACCTGCCGAGGGGCAGTGACATTTTGTCCAAAGTCCAAATTTCCCTTAGCAATATCAAAAAATGTCCTTTAATGTTGCTGATTGTCAATTTTGTGTGTCTTTTACTGAAAGTGGCGATTCAGACTGATACTGCTGCCATTTGAAAAGTATCATTTTAGCACCAGTTTCAGAAAAAACCCAAAGAATACCCAACTCTTGAAAGAACATAGAGACAAATTTATTTGTTTACGCTTCTACAATCTGTGTCTGAGGATGTCTGAATGTAATGACAAATCTCTTTAATAAACAGAACCAAACCCTCAAAACAACATACTCACTTCCTTGCTTGAGGGCAACATTACCTCTTCCTCCATTAGTCTATAATGCTCCTCTGGCTGAGCAGATAGTACCTTAAGGAAGCAAAATACGTCTGCAATGACAGCTCACTGTTTTATTGAATTCAGATGTCATCCTATGCTGATAAACCTCACAGGACTGGAAATAAGCAGTACAAATGTCTTTTTTTATCTGTAATAGATCTAATAAAGAGCTTAAAATATTCATGGGAGAGGTTACACTAAAGGAGAAGTAGCAAACCTCCCACAGCACCCCCCGTCAGTATTTTCCCATCCCTCCCTGTGTGGACATGTAAAAAGGCAACCTTGGGGAGCCGAGACCTAAACAATGTGATCTCTTGGAGGCCCGTCGCAGGCCTTCCCACCACTTTCCTCCCAATCTCTCGGACGCTTCCTGTTTGTGTAAAAGATTTGTTGTCTTTAACATATCTGTTCTTCTGCTCCAATCAAGAGGAGTGTGCCGGCCACATAATTTTACATCTCAGAGGTCAACTCCTGGTTCAGCCATTTCCGTGACGTTAAGCAGGAATTGAAGCCGGGGGGTCAAAGGTCAATCCAAACCCAGTGTGCTACAGGTTGTACACGGACTCCCGACTCCTAACAGTAAATAAAAACCTTCACGGTTCACTTTCCGTTCCGTTACTCGTCGCACACGTCCCTCTCGTCCTCCCACACGTTTTTCTGACTCAGGCTCACACGGGCGTCAACGCTAACAAGGCAGGTCCATTCAGTGTGAGAGATGCAGTAAATATTTTCTGAGCCTTGACTGCACCAGAGGGATGGTGCCAGAGCTGTCCTTGACACCTACGCAGCACACCAAGAAAATAAAAGCCTCCTTAAAGTCACATTGGACGGGTCCCTTGTGGGCCATCTGAGTGTGATATATGTAGTCGTGGATGTTTAGGACTGTCAGGAGCCCAGAAATTAGTTCTGTACAGATGGATGTTTGTTAAGTCTTTATAAAGCAGGACAGCGTCGAGTGTCCATTAGATAAAATACATGTTGTAAGGCTTTCTGGCTCATTGGAGTCCAGCCTTTGGGTCACATCAGCTACACTACAAGCAGAAGCATCGCAGACCATCTTTTAAAGAGAATATATTTTATAGCCTTTAACATCTCAGACCAGATGTGAATAAGTAATAGTGTTTACCACTCGCCCCTCTATGAACATCTTCCAACACACAGCTCATATGTTCTATTTATTAGAACACTGTGATCACTGCAATATTTTAAACATAAGCATTTATGTAAATCAGTTGGCTAATTAAGCTCATAAATGTCTATTTATGCTATTTAAAGTACCCTATGGAGTTAGTGTTTAGAAATCAGTTTTTCTTTTATATTTTATAATTTATATGGGAAAGAGCTGCAAATTTGACTACTTTGTGTACAAGATTTTGCTGACCAATAAATTCTGTTTTCATCATTATCACATTATGAACATGTGCAATAAAACACATCGCAAAAACTATTTGAAATGCAATGAATCAGAAAAATAATTTAATTTACACCTCCATGCATTTAAACCTATCAGATGAAGCCCTGGATGTACAGGCCACATTCATTCACACGATTTGGCCAATCAGATGAGTCATCAACCCGGGGATGCTGGAAGTCAGTCAGTTGGAGGTGCTAAAAGAAACTCAGTCAATGACTGAAAATGAACGGTTGAAAAACACTGCAGTTTTGGCTCCAAATGGGAACTATCATGAGGAGAAGTGCAAATCAGGAGGAGAATATATTCAGCTGTTGAAAATTAAGTGAATGACAGTGAACTAAGCACACTTGCTATCAACAAACAGCACAAGTGGAACTTGAGTGGTACTTTCTGAGGTGGTACACGGTGTAAACAGTTTGAGAAACACTCATTTACAGCAATTTACAACAATCTTAGGGCTTTTTACACAACAGCAGATCTGAACACCAACATGAACACTGAACTAATGAACTGCAAAGAGAACAAGACGGAGTGAGAGGTCACACCTCTCGCCTGGACACAGGCTGCAGCCCTCTCTGCACCCTGGTGTCCATGCAGCTACCATGAAATTAATTGGTGACGGCCGAGGAAGGAGAGAAGATTGACAAAGATCTTGCGGTGAAAAAGAACAGCATGCCTACAATTTATAAATATTTGGAGTCAGGAGAGACAATGTGTTTCAGATACAAGCATGGAGTAAATCCTGCCAAACAGCTGCGGCAAAATCTAGCGTAAACAGGCTAATATGCACAGTCAATATTTGTTTATCACAAGTCATACTGTCATCACAATATTGAACAATGTTATCACCATCATGTGCAGGCCTGACAGCCAGCACAACAGAATGTCCTTCACACTGCTGCACATATTATGGTCTTAGGTCATTCAAACGGCATATATGGTTGGTTCAGTTAGCTGACTGACATGTCAGGGATTTATTCTGTGAATACAGAGTATATATATTTGGCATCTAGACTCTGACCTCATCTCTCCCCACCAGCAGTCACCAAGTTCAGCACAGCAGGAACTAGGGAGCAACGATAATAAACTTTCCCTCCTCACAGGAGAACTTAGACTCTGCATGTGGATGCTGCGGTGGAGGTGGAGCTTGTGAAATGCAACATATACATTATATGAGCAGCAATGGCGACTACTTTTTGCAGCAGTTTGAAAGCAGAGTTTGTTAATAAGCAGCACAGCAGCGGAAAACGATGTGTGGAATATTTGAGCACACGCTTAAGAAATGTCACAGCAGATGATACAGATATAAGATTAAGGACGTGATAATTGAGATGATCAGATCAGCGAAAACCACAAAACTTCAGAGAATTTCGTGAGAAGAAAAGAGATAATACAGCGGGGTGTCACGTGACAGAGTCGAAATATTTCTGTAATGCTCAGGTGAATATGGAGTGCATGTGACAAAGGCCAAATAAAGACAACATTACAAGGGAATAGGCTGCCATATGTGCAAAGGCTACTTGCAAGACAACAGTTAAATCCAAAAACCTTGTGGGGGGGAAAGGGTGATGCAATACCACTTCAGCTAATGACACTCACAACAGCCAACGCAAGAGTATTCAGGAAAGCATCATAATTCACATGCAAATTAGAAGCCAAGGTCAGCAAAAACATCTAATAAAACAGAATATACAAACACTGCATATTTGTGGACGGCAGCAGAGCAGCAAAAGCCAAGACACGGGTCACAAACAGAGCAAGCAGCCAAGCACATGAACCTAACCAAACCAAATCTCAACAGAAAAATGAAAATTTTGCCAAAAAAATGAGGAGCATGAGTTAACGGAGTCTAAAAATAAGTCAGAAAGCTTCATTTGGGAGTCAAACCCTGTGTCCCGAGTGAAAGTCCTGTGCTTAACCCATTAATCCACCACAGCCTGCTCTTATAGTAGACTTAGTGGCTCATTAAGTACTATGTCACCTGTGAAATGCAACATATTATTTACAGCAACAGTGCACACTTTTGCAGCAGTTTGAAAGCACAGTTTGCAAATAAGCAGCGGAGCAAAACATGGCAGAGCAATGGCACATTAGGTCATGAATGTAAGATAGGAAAGAGAGCTGAGTAGCAACAAAAACATGACAACAAATTGTGAGAATTATGAAAAGAAAAAAGATAAACAAGCTGTTGCAGAAACTCTTCTTAGATAAACATGGAGTGCATGTGATAAAAGCCATGTTTAGTTCCCAGTGAAGCCAACATTGCGAGGGAACACCTATGTGCAATGGCTGTTTGCAAAACAACAGTTACATCCCAACAACAAGCAACATGAGCATCTGGTAGAGACACAAGCTTGCAGTGAGACATGCATTAAGACTAAGAAACCATCCAAAAACAACAAGGAATGATGTTGCAATACGAACTCAGCTGGTAGCACTCACAACCAACACAGTATGCATAGCTCAGTGTCACAACAATGCAAATCACAATCATGAAAACATCATCATTCACATGTGAAAATATGAACCAAGCTCAGTGAAAAACAACTGAAGAAATCAAACTTAAAGTATCAATGTAAACACAGCAGACAGGCGGACAATATCAGCAGCAACAGCCAGGACAGAGATCATAAACAGTCAGCAAGCACACAAACACCAACAGGGCCAACGTATATTAACACAAGCAGCAAGTTCCTACCTTTATGATGCAAAACAGCGAGTTTAGCGAAAGCAGCAGCAGTATTTCCACAGCAGGGACAGAAAACTTAAATTCCACGGTTTAAAGTTCAGGTTCGAGGCCGAGGAAGAGACGCCAGGCCTGATAAACAGGCCCGAAGCAGCAGGCCGGAGCACCAAACATTGGAAAGTTTGCAGCGAGGACGTCCTGAAGCGACGGTGACAGCATGCTGGTGAGTTACTTCATGAAATCCTGCTTTAGTAAGAGCAATCGTTTGCGCAAATAAACAGCATAGGGGAGGAAACGCGCAGATTTAGCATCTTCACGAGCGGCGCACCATTTACCGGCGGAACGACAATTCAAACAAGGTGCGTTCACGGTAATTGGAGCAAATAGCGTCTCACCTGTGACTGATGCAGTAATGCTGTTAGCCGAAGTAGCTTCACTGCAGTTTTTTATAACCTTGTATCAACTTAGCATGGGAAACATTGTACTTTTTATACCCACATTTATTTGACAGCTTTAGTCATTAGTTACTTCTAATTTTACTTCTAAAGTTTTTGCAAGATTTTTGCATGCAAAACATATGAAGACCTTATGAGTGTAATTCTTTAATATAAATTAAAAAAAACAGCTGAAACAGTTAGACAAATAAGTGATTAGTTTCTTGACAAAAAAAAAATCTACAACTATTTTGATATCCATTTAAATATTTTTTTGGCTTTTCCATTCAGTTATTTTTATAATATTGATTAATTTCTAATAATTTTGAGGTCTGGACTGTTGGTTGAACAAAACAATTATTGTCAGTTTGGTAATTATAGAAGCATTTCTTGGTGTTTTCAAAACTTTTACAAACCAAACAATCGATTAATCAAGAAAATATTCAGCAGATTAATCCATAAGGAAAATAATCATAAACTACAGTCCTATATATATAAAACTACAACAGTAAAACCCTGCCTTTAAATGAAAGTACTATATGTTAGTTCTGGTCAGGGGGTTTCTCTCACATTAAAACAATTGTGAAGTGGGATTCTGGGTGTTGTCATCTTCGCTTTTACAAACCAGCACTGCTGATGAAAATCTGATATGATTCAGGCAGAATTCATGTGCATGGACGAGGTAACATTAAAGTTTTAGGAATGTTATGTTTAGTCATGTTTGCCTGACATATCCCGTGTTTTGCCAGAAGTTATAGCAGCCAGCTAAGTACACAACTTAACAAAACATAAAACATATATCTAGCGTTTTTAGATATTTTAACGTTGAAATGTGTGGAACATTTGCAGAGATCTATTGGCATAATATGGCAGAAATGTAATTTTATTTATTCAAGTATGTCTTCATTACGTTGTCACCTGGAAATAAGAATTGTTGTGTTTTCGTCACCTTAGAATGAGCCATTTAGATCTACAGTTTGTTTTTTTTGCGAGTTTCACTGCAAGAGTAGGTTTTTTTTCGGAGAGGCAAAACTGTTTGCAAAATCTGTAAACTCAACACTAGATGCAACTAACTTTAATCCATGAGGGGATACTTTTACTCTGAATACTTTAAGCACACTTTACTTTATACTTATACTTTTATGTGAGTAACATTTTCAGTTCAGGACTTCTACTTGTAATAAATTATTTTCATAGTATTTTAAGTAAAGGATCCGAATACTTCCTCCATCACTGGCAAAACCATAAAAGGAAAAGCTGAACCAACCTTTTTTTCGCTGCGTACACTTTGACCTGTCAAACACTGGTGTATCTAATAACATTACTGATTGCTGCATTTCATTGCAATGATTGCTGGAACATAAACATACTTAGTGTTATTAGTTCCACCTGTTTTTTTATTCCTGCAAGACAAAATGTCTGCTGTTGTGAAACAGGCCTACGAATACAATTCATTAGGGAATGATGAGAAAGTTTCATAGCAAGATTTAAAACATCTACAAGTACAAGATGGAAAGACTTTTGATGAAAAACTGGTTATGCTTATTAAGACAACATGTCAGTCCAATCCAATAAATGCAAATGTCTGTCTTGCTCTGCAAAGTCTGGCAGTTTGGCAAAGTTTAACTTGCATTCTTTCAACAGAAATTATGCTGAACATGTGTGGAAATTAATTTTATTTTAATGAAATTCATTTTGGAACGTAACAGCTAAAGATGCAATTAATACATGCATGGATTTTTTTTTTCTTTTTTTTTGATGGAACCATGCAGCACTAACTTGTAAACATGTAAAATATATTTAGACCAGTACAAAAGATGACTCAGCTACTTGTCACTCAATACTGGTCAGCAGTTTCCAGTTGGAGCTCAGTCTTCAGACCTCACAGAGTATTGTCTTTCTTCAGCAGGTGGCTGAATTAGATGGTTTGGCATTTTAGTGCCTGTGTTGTTTTGGTGTAAAAGGTCCGTCATTCCCTGCAGTGCTCCGGGCTGCCAGTAATTACCTCGCTCATCAATTCATTCTACTACAGCTTAGGTGCTAACACAGCTAATCTTGTTAGAGAGATTTGATTAGCAAGAACATCGTCCACTATCACACCTTCAGGGTTTGAGCACTTGAGATGAGACCTTGTCCTCCTTTCTGGCCTTACTTACCCAGAAATGATTTATTAGATGACCTTATTCCTGACATTTTACTGTTGTTGCATCAGATTCCTAATTGTTGCTCAACACAAGTTTAGAAATAATCTTGGTGTAACGATTTGTGTGTTGTTTTAGAGTGAATTATGAGTTTCACTTTGTGAACGCACCACCGACCACAACCTGAAATAAACACCACCCATCCATTCTAAAAGGGTGCAGACCCACAGGAAATCTTATTTCCCACCTCATCTTCTCCCCGCAGATCCCCATTTTTAAATCATCAACATCTGTTTCTGCTTGTACTCAAGGAGTGTAAATCAGTGTTGTAGTGCGGGGTGTTGCAACAACATCCTGTCCCCACTGAGAGTTATTTGTTTTGTGGAAAATACAGTGCAGATTCGGAGCTGGATACATAACTCTGTCCTCACTTCCTGAGGGGTCGTGTGAGTCAGATTTAGATTGCTGATAATTCTTGTGGCAGCGAGACCACGAACGCGCCAGCGATTTGATACCGCACGGGTACTCACTGCTGTGACAGGATGACAGGATACGCAATAAGATAAGATTCGCCTAATGGATGATTCTTATCATTCACAGTAACTGAAGACGTAATGGAGGCTGATCATAATCCCCTGGAGGTGTAAATGGCTCCGTTGCTGTGTTTCAAACAAAGTGACATACTGTCCTCCGCTCTGCAACCTGTACTGACTGAAGAGCTCTCTGGTGTATGTCATGTACGAACACTGAATCCAAAATAGTTGAGATGCTGTGTTAAACGTAAATAAAAAAAGAGAATGCAATGATTTGCAAACCTATATTCAGTGGAATACAGTATATTGACAAGATATTTAAAGTTCGAACTGATAAACTTTATTGTTTTTTTGTAAATGTACATGTACATTTTAAAGGTAAGAGGTAAACGGGTTAATGTGTAACAGGTAAGAGCATCATGGATGTTGTGTCCTCTGGGCTTAAGAGGAAAAGGACCATCCAGATTGTGACCAGCACTAACTTCAAAAGCCAGCATCTGTGATGGTATGGGAGTGTGTGTGTGTGTGTGTGTGTGTGTGTGTGTGTGTGTGTGTGTGTGTGTGTGTGGTCATAGCTTCATGGCTAGCTGTCACATCTGTGAAGGTCACGTTGATGCTGAAAAGTACATTCAGGTTTTGAAGCAGCATACTGTATGATGCCATCCACACAAAGTCTTTTTTGGGGGATGTCCCTGCTTTCAGCAAGACAATGCCAAGACACATTCTGCATGTGTTACAACAGCGTGGCTTGTGAATAAAAGAGTGTGGCTACTGGACTGGCCTGCGTGAGGTCCAAACCTGCCTCCCACTGATAATGTGTGGTGCTTTACAAAGTGACATATATGTCAATGGAGACCCCAGACTGTTGAGCAGCTGAAGTCGCATGAATTAAAGAATTTCACTTCCAAAACTTGGTAAACACGCCCCTGTCCCAACTTGTTTAGAAAGTGTTGCAAGTATCAAATTCAGAATTAGCGTATATTTACAAAAAACAATAAAGTTTATCAGTTTGAACATTAAATATATTGTCTTTGCACTGTATTTAACTGAATATAGGTCAGAAAGGTTTTGCAAATCACTGCATTTTGTTTTTATTTACATTTTACACAGCATCCCAAACTTTTTGGACTCAAGTTGTAGTTTCAAAAACTTGTACCAGTTGCCCTTTGACCCTGTTTGCCCTCCAAGAAGCTGCGGGCCTTGGAAAGCTCGGTAAATGTGATCATTCTCCAATGACTGGGTCACGCATGAGCGAGTAAAAGCCACCGAACAGGACCTCCACTTAGCCCAAAGTGTTTGTTTTTCCTTTCTTTCCTTGTTTGTCTTCGACCCAGGTGATGGCTTTCTTCACCGTCAACACCGCGTACACTGAAACTGAGGGGATTTAAGGGATGACAGCCATCCTGCCTCATCCATCACTATCCATCTCCACGACGGTTGCGATAGCTGCTCCGGACTGAGGCGGAGAGGCGAGGATGTGACCTACTTCTCAACACCTGTCAAGACCTTGAGAAAGAGAAGAATAGTGAGAGACAAATAACTTTAGTGCCAGTCTGATGGATGTTTGCTAAAAATAGAAAATCTTATTACAGCTGGATTACTCAACCATTAAGTGTGCATGGTCTGCATTCCAATCAAATTCTTTTAGCACTCATGAAATTATTCTTATTACTACAATTTTACAAGTCACATTCATCAGCGAGGGCCTCAATCACACTTAAATAGCCTCGACAAAGCCAGCTTGACCACAGGGAATTGTCAGCCGGTCACCCTGACACATATGAACATACGTTCCCACACTCTAACAATACATCCACCTTTAAAAAAAGTCAGTTTGACAAATGAGTGACAGCTGAATCACACTGGAAAACGGGAAATGTTCTTAGGAAGCCCAGCATGGAGTGAAAGAAAAAAGCAGTAACCCAACTCTCTGGCTCCACCCCGCCACTCAGCCCCCTCTCTCCCAGCCCCTCAGACACCCTGATCCAAGCCAAGGGCGAGCTCGTGGCAGCTATTAATACAGCGTGTGTCGACAGGTCCAATCACAATCAGAGCCTGGTCATTCCTTTCATGCTGTGCAGAGGACGAGGGACAGGGGACTGTCATCGGATGAGAGATGATCTCTAGTGGAAGACGAGCGGTGTTCTCGAAATATTAAAGTAAGATAAACCGTAAACTCTTAGGAAAGGAAGGGTTTCAAAAAGGTTCTCCTTGAGGGGCCGAGGTTCTCCCCAGGACCATTTGCTTCTGAAGAACACTTTGTTGAAGAAAGGGTTCATCAGGCGTTCTTTGTAAGACTAAGGGGTCCATTAAAGGGATAGTTGACCCAAAAATGAGAACTCAGTCATCATCTACTCACCCTCATGCCGATTTAGGATTCAGCGTTGCAGAATCTCCCATACAATGGAAGTGAACAGTGAACAGTTTTCAAATGTCAATCAACTGGGGAAAAAAAGCATTAATTGCCTCAATACTGCTCATCTGGTGTAATCCAAGTCTCCTAATGTCTCAACATGCTGTTTGCACACCGTGACATGACACACGCCCAATTCAGACAGTCTGCAGGTGCACATGAACGTGGCACCCAGCTGATCTACAGTGAAGATTCAGGCTAAAAACATGTTGTAAATAACGTTTTTTGAGTCAACCTGGCATGTTGGAGCTTTAGGAGACTTGGATTACACCAGATGAGCAGTATGTAGTCATTTTATGTTTTTATTCTGCTGGGGGTTTTTTAACATTTGAAAACTGGTCACCATTCACTTCAGTTGTTTGGGAGATTCCTGTGAAACTTCAGCAGTGTTTTGTGGTTAAGAAACTAAAAACTGGCCTTCAGTCGGCATGAGGGTGAATAGATAATGACTGAATTTTCATTTTTGGGTGAACTGTCCCTTTAAGAACCTGTGTCCTCCCAAAAAAAACTTTTTTGAAAGAGAGAGTTTTTTCAAGGATTGCTGAAAGTCTTGAAGAACTCTTTTGTTGCGGGTTTGTCAAGTGTTCTTTAAACCATACCATAAACGGGTTCCGGGTGGGTTCTTGATTAAACCCTTGGAATATATTCTTAGTAGAACTCACTGGGTGGGTTCTAGGTAAAACCCTTGGATACAAAAGGGTTCTCAGTAGAACCTCCCGAAGGTAAAACCAGGAACCAAACAGGGTTTACCAGCGGAGACGAGCTGAAAACGATGGTTCTAGTTAGCACCTTTATTTCTAAGAGTGTAGTCATGTCAATGCAAGTGTGTGTGTGTGTGTGTCTAGTTAATTAAACTGTAAACACCCTCAAAAGGTGGTGCAACAGGCCTTGATTGGGCGCTTTAATCAGCTCCACCTGTCAAACACGGCAATCAATTTCACATGAAAGAGAAAATGAGTGATTAAAAGCAGACATTAAGAGAGAGTGAAGAGGGATGGTGGTTGGGGAGCAGGGTGGAAGGAGGAGGAGGAGGATGAGGGGGAGGAGGAGGAGGGGAGAGGGCAGAAGAGGAGGAGAGGTCCTATTGTGTAAGATCTTGTGTGTGTGTTTGTGTGTTTGTGTGTGTGTGCAGGCTGCTGGCCACAGAAGGAGATGGGCTAGGACAATACGTAACTCCACTATAATTCATTCATCATTCTAGCCTGTGTGTGTGTGTGTAGGGAGAGGGGGGGGGGGGGGGGGGTGAGAGTAGTAGGAGGTGTGTGTGTGTGTGTGTGTGTGAGCGTGTTTGTGTGGCAGACGGTATTCCTGCTCGTCTCGCTCCACCAGTTAAGTTAACTCGGAGGCAGTCACTGGCACACTGCGGTGGTCTCTCTGTCTGTCTGTCCTGCTCTGAAAGCATCAACAGCCTCCTGGTTCTGCACCACAGGTAAGAAGAGCTCACGTTACCTCATTCTCAGCAACATGTTTTAACAACTTTTTAACAAAAAAAATGTCTATAAACTCTTTAAATTCAACTTTCTAAAATAGCCTTTCTCATTGGAATAACAGATTTTAGATCATTTTGTCTGCTTTTCAGCGTTTTTAATGTTCCAGCAGCAGCACAAAAAGGTTTTACTGTCTGTAAATATTTATCTCGTAAGCCCTTTGTTGAAAATCCCTGATATTACCTTGGGAACCCACACAGTGAAGTGAATGCAAATGTTAGATGAATTCTGTGACTTCATTCGTGCTACCTGTTGTTGCTGTTTGTTCAAGTTGATCATGTGAAAGTCCTGTGTGTGTTTGCGGAGCCTTTAAAAAGAACCGCTGTAGCTGTGTGGTAGACATGGAAGAATCCAGAACTGGATTATGCAAACTATACACAGAGAAGGATGGAGTCTATAATAAAGTTTACATTGTCTCATATTTCCGTAGAGAATTAGATCCACTTCCTGATAAACAATAGCTCAGCATTCCCTAAAAATCCTCACTTATGAAGAATTAAATCCCAAAACATGCAGGAAAAGGAGGAGATGTTGAATAGCAGGGAAAGGTCACAGAAGAAAAGCAGGTGAAATTTAATTTTCCACATTGTCAGTGAGAGAGACAGGTGTAAAACTGTTGAAGAAACGAGAAATAGAGTGATGGACTGAAACATGAGCATGCAGAGGAACAGAGGAAAAGAAGTCATCGCTCCCCTCCTACACTGTAAAAAAGAAGCTATTTGTTTTTAATTAAAAAAAGTTAGCATCTGGGCTGCTTTAAAAATATAAGTTGACTGAATTTGAAAAGACAAGTTGAGGTTATTTTGTAACGATTCAAAATATAAACTTAAGATATAAACTCTTCAGTCACACTGACAAATATTTGTAACATTTAACCATCATCATGTTTCACAGTGTTTTCTTTGTTGTGAAAATAAGCATCCATGACTTATGGTAAAGTGTATTAAAGACAGTCTGCAAATGTGTCTTTTTCAAACAATAGAAAAAAGGTGTCAAGAGAGTTTTAACTCTCAAACAGTACATGCTGGAAAATCTGCTAATATGCTGATCATGTCTCTTGAGAAACTTAATTTAATGAGTTGATTTAACTCTCAACATTCAGTTTATCTCTTCAAGCCAAAGGACACTGGGTTATAAGAACTCGTGTTTATATCAGTCCCTCCAGGAAGTTGCGATGTTGCAACCAATCCCTGTGATTTCTGCACGACTCCTGCAATTTTGTCCAATCACCGCAACTTTTTTGACCAATCATCATAGCTTCCTGCAAGTTTCACCAATTATAGCAGTCCCAATTGACTCAGTATTTTATTATATACCATTTTTTTGTATTTTTATTTTCATATTAAGGTTTGTCAGTGTTACTGACTTTTATCAATGCTCTGTGCACTTTTAAATTTCACGTTATGTGCTTGCTGTTTTGACTAAGTTTGAACTCCAGAAAAGATTTTGCTTCTTTGTGAAAAACCACCCAGGTGCATTTCTTCATTTACAGATAACGCATATAATGTTAGAATTTTTATGATCCTGAGCCTTTTTGGTAAGGTTACTTAGAGCACTTAGAACAAAGTGCAGTTTTATTCTCCCTTTAGCAAGTTGTGTTTGATTTCTTTAATGGATTATACCAAACAAAAATAACAAAAACAACTTTTTTGAGATTTCAATTTGCTCCCACAATTTCTTTGCAACAAACTGACTAAAAACACAATATGCGATAATCCCAAAAAAGTCTGCGAAATCCTTGAGGGACTCTTTTAAGTTCTAAAGTGTTCTGAAAATAAATGGAAATTTTAAGTTAAATTGTCCTGAATAGATAAAACGTGTATGTTTGTGTTAAGTGAATGAAAGAAGATTAATTAATTCCATTAAACTCCGGTACAGCTTTTTTTTTTTTTTTTACAGTGCAGGATATTCAGAGAGCTCAGTATCATGCTCTCAAACCAAGAGCTTTGTATGGGTTTCACTTTTACAAGCGTTTACGTTCTCCCCCCTAATGTTCCTATACTGGAGACAACATCTTCTCTGAGAGCCAGTAAATGTGCCGTTTCATCTGATCTCAGGTTCTCCAAAGAAATAATCATCCAACAAACTATCGTGATGATTGAAAACAAGTAGGAGAGAAAAGGATTATTGTAGATGAAAATGCCGATGGCATATTTCATAAAACACTGTACAGGAAATGAGGGGAAAGTTTGTGCTGTTTAATTGTGTGAGTGAGAATGAAAGCACAGTTTTATAAACAGAAAAATGCAGACATGGTTTCTGAAGCCAATATTTCCATTAGCCCCTCTCCTGCCAGCAGAAGTCAAGTCCTCGTTTAGGTCATGGACACTGTCACGCTATTACACACACACACACACACACACACACACACACACACACACAAACACTTAATCAAAATCTTATGTTCTTTCTCTTTTTGAACCTTTATAGAGTACACAAATTTTAAATGGGGACGTTCGTGGTTTGGTGCATTTTTTTTTTAAAAAAAAAGATCAAAGTCAGCCTCATTGCATGATACCACCATACTCACCCATCCTTATCCTTTAGTGAGTTTACCTTTGGTCAAGTTTCCTACTTCAAAAACTCTTCAGCTAAAGTGACACCCTTGTAAGTTGAGACAGAGGAGTAAGTGAGGTGTAGGAGGTTGCGGTTAAGGTGTGCTGCACTTTTAGACACCCATATCCTTTCTCTACTAGGAGAAATGGTGACATATTAAAAGGGACAGTTCACCCCAAAATCAGAAATACAGCTGTAGAAATGTCTGCCTTCTCTCCAATATAATGGAACTAGATGGCACTGGCCTTGTTGTGCTCAAAGCGCCAAAAATATATTGAAAAACTCAAAAGCAAACTCTCTTTCAATTCACAGACCTCCCATGAGGCCCCAGAGGGCAACAGAGAGTGGTTCCTACTGTCTGTTCCTTCTGGTTGGCATGATTTCTGGAAAGAGACATTGCTTTTGATTTTTTTAAGTGTATTTTTTTTTTTTTAGCGTTTTGAGCACCATCACCACCAACACGACTGCCCATAAGTGCAATCTTTTGTTTATTTGACCATTTATTTGTATTTTTGATTTGTGGATGAGCTGTGACACGGCCATTTGCTACTGGTTTTTAGCTGTATTCCTGTAACATGTTTAAAGATATATGAAAAGTTGAGTTTAAAACAACGGGAAGCACCAGTTGTGACATTCTGTTGACTGATCTGACCTGAAACGAGGCCTAAACAAGTGGATGATCATGAGCCGAGCGGCTGAGGTGGTGTGTTCCCAGTAAGATGAACCTCACTTCATAATGGGCTGATATAAATCATTAACTCCATCAAGCGGACATTTTAGTGGCTCTCTCTATGGGCAGCCAGATGGTGGTGCTCATGTCAGAGCAGCCGTGCGCTCAGGCTGAGGGCAGCCTCAGATAGCTCTGTTGATGGGATTCTATCCAACCGGCGTGGACTGTGAACTTTCAAACTTTTTAAGAAATTCCCATGATCCCAGGAAGACGCTGCATTTAAATAGCCCAGAAATAGGATTAGATGAGGAATGTAGCTGCTACAGGAGTTGGTTCCCTGCAGCCGCACAGAAAATATCCCCAAACTTCCTCCCGATCCTGATTTTATCACTCATTTTACAGTAAGCAGCTGTGTGTTTGCAAACAGTCCATTGTTGTGTCCGAGAGGATGTAGCTTGGCTCGCGGACCTTGTGAAGTGGGTGTTTACCTTCCTGTCTGTGGTCACCCAGGGTTTATGGCTGTCATTCAGTAATGTGCCATCTAACTCCGAGCCGTAGCTCACTGGACATGACCTGCACTAAATCACCTGCTTCCGAGTTGCCTTCTGTCTGTGCCACCTCACCTCACTTACATACTCTATATAGGCAGCAATAACTTTCAGCCATGTTTATATTCACTCCCCTCAAATGTGCCCTCGCCTTGAGCATCACCCTCATGGAAAAACACTGGCGGTTAACCGTACTAATAATGGCAAAAGGCATGTATGGTGTCCATTTTCTCCCATATTTCCATTTGTGGTCATCAGAAATCTTCTATGCATCAAGAGATCTTCTTAAATGGTTTCAAGACCCTTAAGTGTGTAACTGATACGTGTTTTGTCGCTCTCTTCTGTGTAGTTTAAATTTACAGCCACCCACTGTTATAACCATTAAAGAAAGAAAACACAGGTACAGTAAATCCAAGCAGTGACATCTGTGTTGGTGCTTTACCCTACCTACTGCAGCATGGTCTGTGCAGGAAACTTGCAGAGATATTTCATTATTCTGTTGCCCTTGGCACCCACACATCTTCCACACTCAACAATCCCCACATCTGCAACCGATATGGCTGTTGCTTTAGTGGGCTTTTTTTTTTTTCTTTCAAGGAATTCATCCACGAGAACCTGTTGGAAAATGAGGAGATCTTTGACTTGGAGATAAAGTAGTCCTCCTGGAAGGGCTCAGACTGTCTTAATGCCAACCAGAGGGCAGCAGGAATGCAGATAGGGATTCAATAAGTAGTCCACAGTAGCTGAGAAAGCAACAGCAACAGCTGGATTTCAGCAAAAGCAAAAGCCGGTTTTTAAAATAAATATATAGCTTGACTAGCTGAGGTCAAACTAAATTTATCTATAAGGTTTCCATCATGATAACGTTGTACCGTGTGAGATGGAAAGACAGTAAAATCTTTAAGCTATAATGCCATCTTGTGGCAAGATGCCTCCGTCAAACTGCAAATCAGGGGATTTGAGTGTGTATTGTGGCAGCTTGTACAGCAGTCTACATTTTAACTGTGTTGTACAAATTATTCAACTTTATATTCTAAAAAACAAACATGTTGTTTGTAAAAAAAAGAAAAAGTTTTTTAACTTTAAAAAAGTTAATTGATTGAATTTGAAGAGACAATTTGAGGTAACTTTGTAATGATTCAAAACAAATACACTTTTCGGGTCAAATAAACATTAATGACTAATGATTAATAAATATTGATTCATTTGTACTTGAGAAAGCAAAAGCTTAATAAAGCTTAAGATGTTAAGTTGAATCAACAACTCTTCAGTCTCACCGACAAACATTGCAAACAAGTTTGTTTTCCTGTGACATTTTCTCTGTTTGAAGGGTCAGTTCTTCATTTCACACAGAGAACTTACAGCTGCAGCTGCTCCTGTTGGAGTTACTTTGTTCCAGCATTGGCACAAAGACAATATGTGAAACTGCTTCCAGTGAATTTATTACATGTTAATTGTAAGGGTTCCAAAAAGTTGAGAAAACCCATAATTTCAAGGCAACTGCCTTCACTAGATTTTTGAATTTTGAATCAAACTCAAACTCGTCAGTTTTTGCTTCAAAATGAAATGACTGCAATTAAATATATTATGTTATTGATTATTATTCACTTCCTCTTCAATACGTTTACTCATAAATTTCTGAAAAACAAATCTTTGGTGGTTTCTAAAGCTCAGAGATTCAAGTTGCTCTCAGGAATAAAAGCAAATTATCTCAACAAAACCTTATTTGTAGGTAAAACTTTTTCAGAACTTCAAAAGAGTTTGAGTGGGGCTCAAAACTCAAAAATCTATTGAAGTAAAATTTTGAGTTTTCTCAACCTTTTCATTTTTACAGTATAAGGCCTTTAATAAAATACTAACTTTCATTATGGTTTGCAGAAATGAGCAACTTTATCTTAAAGTATAAGTAAATACAAACGTTTTCTACAAACTGTACAAAGGAAGAAATGCATGGAAATTTATCTGACTGAACTCTGTACAGTGCATTCATTCAACTCATCATTTCACGTGGGATGAACTCATGGTTATAAGTTCTGAAGTGCTCTGATTTTTTTAAAAATAAACATTTTAATGTTACATTAAAGAGAAAGGATTAGTTAATTCCACTTCATTCTTGTATGATTATATGTGCTATTTGCCCACTTTTGAGTCTCAAATTCAGAGTTTTTCCCAGCATCTGTCTGGTTTTAATGCAACCACAAGCATCTTGTTATTTTCATGTAATTAGTAGCAGAAACTATCTTTGCAGCTATAGTAATAGTATACATCAGGCGTATGCTAATATTATTACATCAACCCCACTAATGACACTCACTAAGCTATTCTATTAAACATAAAGACTCTGAACACATTTGTTTTTTACTCCCATTTCACATTCTGCCTGTACAAATGAAGCAAAAAAGCAGCCCCGAGGCAAATTTTCCGCAGCACGCAGGTTTGATTTTCTCACAGAGCAAAGTTTCCACAGAGCCGAATCCCTGCTGTCCTGTTTGTTTAGGTGTGTGCTGATTAGAAGTTCTCATGCTGGGTACAATGTATCTCTGCACACCGAGGGTTTGAAACGTGACATGTCTTTTTACAGTGACTGGAGCCTCAACCCTCTCTTTCTCTCTCCTCCCTGCTCCCTCAGTACCTCGGTGTTTAATGGCGTTGTTATCCCAGCTCGCACTTTGCCATGCAGTCTTCATTAACACAGGTCGTAACACGAGGCATAAATGTTCTCCTTCCGGGTGCCGACAGTCCACCCAGATGGACGGACCATTTGATAAACACTGTACAGTTTTACTGTTGCCGTTCATTAGCCCAGAGACAATTTAAAGGAGAAGGGAGAGTGCAGACTGTCTGAATAATGATGTTTCAAAGGGCATTTTTGGAATATTGAATAACATACAACATCTGTTTTTCATGGCTCCTTATTTTACAGAAATAACATAAAGCGTCAGGATGGCTTTAATGTGCAGGTCTTTAATGAGCTGGTGTAGGGTGAGCACTTTCATGGGTGCTCGTGTAGATTAGCGTTTATGGACCATGCCAGCGGTAATGATGGCTCTTCCCCGAGACTGCCTGTGACATTTTTTGTTGTGTTTCTTTTATAGGACTCGCTGAGGCCCTCGCCCAAGGCCTGTATCAGTCACCACAGACGCACCCTGCCGACAGGGCCCCCGTTTAAAAGTCCCAGGATCTGGCACTGAAAAGGGAAAATGCAGAATATAACGGCGGGAGCGACAGAAGGCCTATCTCTGGCATGCGGCATGTCTGGAAACCATGAATTCATCTTCACCCTGGTGCCCATCGTCTACGGCTGTAATTTTGTCATCGGCATTGTCGGGAACAGCATGGTGGTGGCCGTCATCTATTGCTACATGAAGCTCAAGACAGTGGCCAACATTTTTGTGCTAAATCTCGCCATTTCTGACCTCACCTTCCTCATCACTCTGCCCATGTGGGCCACCTTCACCGCCACAGGCTACCACTGGCCCTTTGGAGGCTTCCTGTGTAAGGCCAGCGCGGGCCTGGCGATTTTCAACCTCTACACCAGCGTCTTCTTTCTCACGGCGCTCAGCATCGATCGTTACCTCGCCATCGTCCACCCGGTACGATCACGCAGGTTCCGCACTGTGGTGTACGCACGCATCACCTGCGTATTGATGTGGCTGTTTGCCTTTGTGCTCAGCGTGCCCACAGCGCTGACTAGGGACGTCTACAACCTCACAGACTCTAACCAAACAGTGTGCGGCATTCTGCACCCGACCGTTGAAAACACCAAGAGGTTGAATGAGCTCCTGCTCGCCATCAGTTTGATGAAAAGCCTGCTGGGCTTCTTGGTGCCCTTCGTCATCTTCATCACCTGTTACTGCCTCATTGGACGAGCGCTGCTGGGGGCGAGGCACATCCAGAAAAGCTCTCGTTCCCGGGATGACGAGGTGCTGCGCATGCTCGCAGCAGCTGTCCTGGCCTTCTTCCTGTGCTGGGTGCCCCATCAGGTGTTCCACTTGATGCAGCTGCTCACCCAGCTGACACAGGGGAAGAACTGCGCCATCTTGGAAATCATCGACACCGCCATGCCCTTCACCATCTGCATCGCCTACTTCAACAGCTGCGTTAACCCAATTGTGTACGGCTTTGTTGGACTCAACTTTCGGAAAAACTTACTGCGTCTGCTGCGCTGCTCGCCGGGTGGAACGACAGGGCCTCACCCGAGCATCAGCTCCAAGATGAGCGCCCTCTCTTTTCGTGCCTCTGAGGCCCTGAGTCTCACTGCCAAAAGCAAGACTTCCCCTGACGTTAAGTGATAAAACATAAAGAAGAGGGTACAAGTTCACTCTCCCCGCTCTTTTGGTCTGTGGTTAAGAGGATGGGGATGGAGACATTCCATGCTTTTAAAACCCCAACTGTATTACCAAGCACTGAACCATACAGAATGGTTGAAACGTTGTAGCCCTGTCCCTCTGCAAGTAAGTCCAAGAGACATTCAGTACCTTGTGCAAGGCTTATCTGCAGAACAGTTATTCATAAACCATCACATCGCACAACACTCACGCTCAACGGAAAAATCTGGTGAAGAGTAAAAAAATCCAGGAATTAACTGTAGGACCGGAGTGAATAAGGTTAACTACGCTTCAAACCACTCACAAGGACTGAAGGTATATCCAGTGTCCTCAAGGGCAAGATACAAAAAATTTGGATGAACGGTCCAAAAACTAAGGCGACAAATTTTTTTTATTGAGAGACTAAAGCTTTGATGACCCGTGTGTCTTTGAAACATTTGTCCAGGGATACTCAACATGCTTTGAGCAGGAGCTCTAGGCCTGCATGACAGATAAATAAGATATTTTACTGCATTTAATAGCTACAATAGTATTTTGGTTGTAAATCCTTTGGTTACATTTGAAAGAGTTTATATAACATTTAGAGCCCAACTGGCACTAAATTTTTGTTGCTGATGCCAAAATTAGAGAGTGAAAACAAATTGCGATATCAATAAATTGGCTGATATTCTTTATTTATATACAAAATGACAGCAGGGCACTGAAACAGCAAACTTTCACTGGTACTTTTAATATTTAAACATGGCTATCAATTTAAAAAAACATAAATAGAATAATTTAAATTAAAAACTTATCAAATATACATAAAATGATGCCTATGAAAGCTCTGCATTATTTTCTGCACACAGATGCACAGGATAAACTGCTCCGACCAGTGGCAGAATGAATAGTATATTTACACACGTTTAGTGTGTATAAGCTAATATGCAACTTAAGCCAACAGCCAACAGACATGATTAAATATTTACTAATGAATAAACAAAAATCTCAGTATATTTTCATATGAATTGAATTAGAAGATGATTATAGGGCCACCCAGCACCCTATCATAACCAGACTTGATCCATGGGCCACAGGTTGAGTATCACTGTATTAGTCTCTTAATTTAAAACAAAAAAAAAGTTGCCTTAGTCCGTCTTCTCCGGTGTTTATGGACCGATTTTCCATTTTTTTTCCCTGTGACAGATACATGAATGGAGCATTGCCTTGCAAGAAAAGACTACATAATTACAGATCGCTTATCCCATTATTTATATAAGATGTATGTGTGCTGCAGGATTGCGCCTTCAAGGATATAGTGCAGTAATATATTGTCCAGTGATAACCGTTGTGTGTGCTCAGCAGGTCGTTCACCAGTTGGAACAGTGATCAAGCGCTCAACAAAGATGCCAAAGCTTAAAAAAAAACAATCATAAGCCACGCAGGCATTCTCAGCCAGCAGCTGTATACATGGAACAATTGGAAAAGTGTAGCAAAAACGTGATGTTTATATCAGTAAATGACATATTATACTGTATGTGGTAATGTCAAGAGATGTGCTCCTTGTCATGTATAATACGTGTTTGCATAATGAGATTGAAATGCTTAAATGTTGCCTATTCTGGGAGTAACATGCTGTATAATAAGAGTGCTACACACACACTTCAGGTAGGGTGATCATTGTCAATATCTCTGGTGGTTGTCTTTGTGATATTTAAACATGTTGATAATTTTTTTTCCTACTCTGTAACTGTACAGTTTGTGAATATATGAAAATATGAATAAAATGAAAAAATCCACAATCCTAAGTTGATTTTTTACTACCTCATAATAAAAAAAAAAAAAAATGAATCATCGCCATTAGTCATGACAATGTGTCATTACTGACCAAACCATGCCGAAATAACATATCTGAGATTAAGTAACCATTAGGAATCCAAATCAAGTGACCTTGGCTCAGAGCACCTCCAGCATCGATTAATCATTGACCATGCATCACGCAGGCCCCTGTTCCTCCACGTAGCACCTAAAAATAACAGGTGCACAGTAAGGCGAGATCTTTTTGGGAGGATGTATGACACGATGCTGCATCACAGATGGGGATTGGTGGATGGGCGGCAGGTCGGGGGTTATAAGTGCTGTTGAGCGGCGAGATCAGCCTCACTGCCAACATGAAGGTCCTCCTGCTTTTTGGATTGGTGGCTGTTGCCCTGGCTGACGTCACTCGCTTTGAGGGGTAAATCTCCAGTCTTTGTCATTAAAAAAAATTATTTTCCTATTCCTATTCCTATTTTCCTATTATATTATGTGTGACATTATTGCTATAAAAAGGTTATGGTCTGACTATAGCTAATGACCTGTTTTGTTTTTTAGCCAAGATCTAGTGAACCAAATGAACACTTTATAGGTCAGCATCCTGGTTTAAGCCTAAATCAAGTGAAAGTACATGAAATCCAATATTTGTGGGCACTGACAAACCATTTATTAAAGCAAGAAGTTGTCATGTTAATGAACAAATTACTTTTTCAACAGGTATCCTCACACAAAATGACACATTTATTTGCTCAAAGGTACTTCAGCAGCATCATAGCTGTAATTTTTGCCACTAACATCGTATCTTTACACTTTGGGGGATCGTTAAGAATTATTTGGACGCGTACTTTGAAACAATGTGATGATTTCTAAACTGAAAGAAAGCAATAATTGAAAAATCATAACATAATAGCAGCTGGACTTGCATTTAACTAATGTCATAAAGTAAATTTCAAGGAAATGAGTCAGTTGAGCACTCTGGAGTGATATCACCTATAATTGAAATTCTGTTTTCACTGGTGAAATTAGCCAAGTAGTGGAATCTAACATGAATAAAGGTGAAATAAAACAGTCATGGGATATGCTCTTACAGACTGTGGAGAGAAACAGGGATGCTGTTTGAAGATACTAAAGCTGGGCTGCAACAGAGTTTTACTTTTAAATCTGAATTTACTCATTTTAAACTCCAATCAGAACTAATCTGTGTTGGTGTGATGCAGTCTTACAATACTGAGAAGATACTGTCCAGCTAATGCTACATGGCAAACAGTGAATAACACGCTAAACAATAACACTTCATTTCACTCTTGTGAAGGGCCAGATCTATGGCTTTTGTTCTGTATTTCTGATCGCTCTTCTTTTTGTCACCAGCGAGAAAGTCTTCCGTCTGAAGCCTGTGCTTGATGAACATGTGACCATCATTAAGGATCTGGCTAAGAGCATTGAGGTACCTTGCTGCCTTCTCTCTCACACACAACCACACACCTTACAGTGCTATCCTCACTCACAACAGGAGTTTAATTTGCTTGCTAATGATGTTAAGGCTAAATTGGACTTCCTTGGTGTACTAGTTTGTATTTAGCTTTATGATATTTTGCTGTACTCAGTTTACGTTCTTTTTTACCTCACTGTTTCCATCTCTTATTTTCATTAAAGCACTTCTGGGGGTGGGTGTTATAAATAAGCATCCACTATAAACACCGTGATATGTACATGTTTGCTGGCTCTTCAGTATCTTATATTCACTTCACAACAGGAATTTCTTTCAGTTTATCACAGTTTGTCAAATAAAAGGCTAAAATGCTGTAACCAGATCCTATCTGAATAGTTCAACATGCTCAAGTGTTTGGCTTTGGCGCCATCTTCAGGTCGACTTCTGGAGCCCTGACAGTGCTGAGCTGGTCACCATCGACATTGATGTGGACATCCATGTCCCCGCCATCTACCTTGATATGGTGTACACCATCCTGCAGCAGAGCGAGATGGAGCACGAGTATGTCACGACACAAAGATGCAAAATAAAAGCATTAGTCTGTTTTCCATCATCACCAAACACTAGGTTTTATTTTTATATATCTATGACATTTTAACACTTATTTCAAAACTACTCCTTCTTCAGGGTCCTTATTGAGGATCTGCAGGCTGCCATTGATGCTCAGTCTGACAACAAGCCTTCTCCCAGAGCCCACAGCTACACCAAGTACAACAGCTTGGACAAAGTAAGAGGCAAAAAAGTCATAAAGTCAGTCATAATCTTTGCTCTGACTGGACTGTTATTTACTGTTCTTATGTGTTCTCCGTTTCATTTAAGATCCAGTCTTGGATTGCCTCCATTTCCTCCTCCAATTCTGCTCTGATCAGCAAGCAGGTGATTGGAAACACCTATGAGGGACGCCCCATGACTGTTCTCAAGGTATTTCAACACTGGTCCTTTATAACAGTCCCTGTGTTGAAGAATTTCAGATAAATGTACCAGTAATCGCATCTAACAAATGTTTTGTGATTACAGCTCGGCAAGAGGACCGGCGCCACCAAGCCCGCTATCTTCATGGACTGTGGTATCCACGCCAGAGAGTGGATCTCTCCTGCTTTCTGCCAGTGGTTCGTCAAGGAGGTAAGGAAGATACATGAATGTGCATGATAAACATTCATACAGATGTTTCCACAAAATACAGCACAGTTTGTTTTTCTGAACTTCTTCAGGCTCTGTCCACCTATGGCAGTGACTCTCAGATGACCAGCCTGCTCAACGAGATGGATGTCTTCGTTCTGCCCGTCTTTAACATTGATGGCTACGACTTCACCCACAAGAGCGTACGTCACAACTTCAAGCCCAAGTTTATACCAGTGGTTCCAACCTTTTTCCTCAAGGGACCCATACATCATGTTATATTCAATGCATAACAATAACAGTACACAACAACTGATAGAGGATACAATTTACCAAAATAGTGAATTCAATAACTGCAGAAAGTTTGTGTAAAATAAGTATTTGGATGAATTTAAAGCGGATTGTTTCTTGTGAATATTGCATCAGAGATGGGTTGTCCTGATATTTTTAAGAGCTTTTTATACAATTTCCTGTCTGAATTATATATTTTTATGATTTTTAACAATCATACACGCTTAATAGGCTTCTTTTTTTGGGCAAATCCAGTGTTTCCTTCTCCCTGACAGTCGTTGATTGTGTTATGAACAATGAATTGCAGCATGAGGATGTTTAACAGAGAGTGATGGCTCTGTTATTATAGCCCTTATAGTTCAGGTCTTCGCTGTACCTTTATCCTGTGAAACTGTATCTTAAAGAATAGAAAGAAATCTTTAAAAATAACAATTGAATTAACTTTTCTTCACACGAATTATTAGTTCTACTGTATATATTTAAAAGCCCTTAAAACTGAGAAGATGGCAACCTCCTGTGAAGCTTTGTCGACCCCTAGTGTGGGTCAGGATGACCAGATTGAACAAGAGACATCACTTTCCTGTTTATCTTGAAGAGTTTGTTAATCTGTTTAATGCATGTCTGACATGTTTATTTTGTCTATTTTGGGATTTTAGAACAGGATGTGGAGGAAGACTCGCTCTAGGAAATCTGGATCCAGCTGCATTGGAGCTGATCCCAACAGGAACTTTGACGCTGGCTGGTGCAGTAAGTCTAACATATACACAGTTATATCTGAAAGAGATTTCATATTACACGTCCATAAAGGTTTGGGGGTTATGTGAAACAGATTTTTAAAAAAGAATGACCTAAATCTGTGCAGCAGAGGCTGAGATATCCTGTCTTGAACTCTGTTGCACAAATAAAACTAATCTCTGTTTTAATCCAAGATTATTCAATATGTTTAATCAATATGGAGATGCTTATTTAACCAAATTAAATTAAATGGACCAAGTAAGTACAAAAGAAGGGCAAAAAAATCATTAAGTTTCAGTCACTCTGTATTCCTTAAAATGCCACATTGTTTGCTAGCTAGCTAAAAAGTAACAAATAAGTAGCAAATAGTAGAAAATTAAATACAGACAACAGCATAGTAAGGAACAAAGGACTGTCCAGCAGCAACTGGCCTGTTTTAACAGATATCTGGAGTCTAAAAAAGAAGAAACGCATCATAAAAGTTAACTGAGCTGAGTCTGTCCCTTAAGGTGCTTCAAGGAACTTGATTATTTTGTTCAATCCATTTTATATGTTAAACCTGCTGCAAGTATAAATAGAAAGTTAATACTGGATTACAATTTAAAATGGAGTTTAAAGTTTTGGTCCAACAATTAAATTTAATCTCGGTTCAGAGTAAAAACTAAATTTAAGTTTAAAAAGAGGTTTGAAATTTAATCTGCCCATTGTGAGCTAATTTTGAAGGTTGGTGCAACAGCATCATTATTTAATCTAGTTTAAAAATTGATCTTCATTGGTGCAATCCAGTCTTTCTGTTCATGCTTGGTCTCACCCTGATGACATCACTATGATATCATTTGGGTTATTTTCTGCAACTTTAGAAAAACACTCCTCATGTCAAGCAAATTGAACTTCCTGTGCACAACTGGAGAGGTGCACCTTTAAACATAGTTGCTGTGCATTTGAAGATGCATCTACTGATGGTTTTCCTCAATGTAATTTTCATTGCAGCCCTGGGAGCTTCCAGCAACCCCTGCAGCGACACCTTCTGCGGTTACTCTGTCGAGTCTGAGATTGAGGTCAAGAATGTTGCCGACTTCATCCGCAGGAACAAGTCCATCATCAAGGCCTACATCACCGTCCACTCCTACTCCCAGCTGCTGCTCTTCCCCTACTCCTACACCTATGATCTGGCTGCAGACCACAGTGAACTGGTAAGTCATCATTATCTACCATAAATATATGTTTTGTACAGCTGAATTAGGACAGTGACTTTATTACATGCTTGGTCAGTCACGATGACTATATAATTATACATCAGGGCAGTGTCACATGCAACGATATAGTGTGGCTGCCTCGTGTATGCAGCCCTGCTAGAAACTTGGGAATGTAATGATAGATTAACTGTCTCAAAAATAGGGATGTTGAATACTGGATCAATCTGGCTCCTCATTTAATGATCGACAAGGTAAAAGTAGTGCAACTATATGGACTAGATTATTAATAATCAAGGGGACATGTAAGCAATATTTAGAACTGATATACATTTGTAATAAACATTAAAATGCTTGTGTCAACATTTGGAATAACCATTGGTGGAATATGTATGTACAGCTTTTGAGTGTCATCTTCAAATTAGATTCCATCAACACATATTCTATAGCTACTCAGCAGTATATAGCATAATAATAATAGATGATAAATAATAATAATAAAAGCTGCAATATTAACGTGATGATCACATTAATGCATCAATAATGACCAACAAATATAATATTGGCAATCAGAAAAAACAAACACAAAAAAAAAATTAACAATTCAGATAATTGTACAAAATGCTGAATATTAGAACAGATAAAAAACACTCACTAGATGCAGACTGTATGGCATGAAAAATGTCTTTAATCATGAGGAGCATTTCCAGTAAGGTATGCATCTCAAAAGAGTAGCATCAAATCAAATCTTTTCGAATAAAGGGGTCCGATCTGATATAAATATAATAGAAATAGAGCTGCAAAGTTTAGTAGATTCATCGATAAGTCAACTGAAAGAAAATAAGTTGCCAACTTTTTCTAGTTTTGCTGGTTCCAGCTTCTTAGATGTGAGGATTTGCTGGTTTTCTGTGTCATTTATGACAGTAAATGAAGGTTGAACGATAAAGGCAATTTGAAGATGTCACTTTTGGCTCTGGGAAATTGTAGTGAGCATTTACCACATTTTATTTACATTTTATAGACCAAACAATTAATCAATTAATCGTGAAAATAATCGTCTCAATAATAGATGATGAAAATAACGGTTAGTTGCAGCACTAAATAGAAAGCAATTACAATATCTCTGAAGGTGTTTCCGACAGCTTAAGCAAGAATTCGACCCAATCCCATTATGACTCTTATCTAAAGGCCACACTTAGCTGCTGCAAATCATTTACTCCCTGCTCATATGCCTCATTCTCATGGCTCTTTTACCTCTCACCGGGGTGTCCGAGGGCTGCACGGTTAACACTCACACCCCTGCTCCAGCTCTCACACTAACTGAGGCAGATCACACGTCTCTGCCTCTCCATTACTCACTTGTAATTTAAGCTCTCTTCTGACACTTTACAGAACAAAAGAACTCCAGGGATCTGTCATAACTCATCTGTTCTCCCAGAAATATCATTTCCTGCTCATGCATTTCTCTGGGGGTTTCATTTCCTGTTGGAAACTCACTGGAGCTTTTTAATGTTTTCTGTAATATCAGTAACAATGTTTTGTTTGAGCTAGTGCAATGAATGGTGGATGCTGCAGGGCAAAAAACATATATTTACTATTCTTACTACCAGATGTATTTTAACGGTTGTTTGGTTCTGTATAGTATTGCTCCTTTTCAGTTTGTAGCCAGACTATTTAACGTGTTCGACACAAAACCATTCAATACGTATATGATACGTTTCAGTACTTCAGGATATGACATCTTACAATACTGTACAATAGAATATGATACAATACAACTTTATTGTTTATTCAATTTATATCCTTCTGTGCAGTACTGTCTCTTTTCGCTTGAAAGCCATAATATTTATATTTTTTCAAGACAATGTGTTATATTATAATACAATGCAATAGGTTACGTTGCATTGCGTTATGTTATGTTACGTTGCATTAAGTTATGTTAAGTTATGTCATGTTTCATTATTTTACATTACAATACGTTACAATATATGATAGGATAGAACAGGATCTAATACAGCGCTATACCATGCAACATGATACTTAAATATAATTTGTTATAATACAATACAATGTTTTATGATACAATATGTTATGATATGATATGTCACGATACATTATGATATGTTTTGATAACTTTTTTTCAGTAGACACTGTAACATGGTAGTCACACTCTAAAGCATACCCTGCTTTATCATCTATTTTACTCTATTTTATCTATTTTAAATGGAAAGGTCATTTACAAAATGAACATCATGCTGTATTGAGGAGGACTTGAAACTAGTGATCGAGACCGAGTCGCTCCTTGCTGGCCATTAAAATGAATGCAGGATTAAGGCACTTCCTCTTTTGCTTCACTATCCAGACCCAGAGGCTCAGTCCACTATTTAATATTTGGTCTATGAGTAAAACAGGCACAGATTTATCAAAGTATTTAGTCTCAGTACCATATGTTTGTACTTCATATGGTCAAAAACCTTCTGATTGGTCCTCTAACATTTGTGTTTGTTTCCCGTCCTTTAGCTGAAGGTTGCTGAGGGCGCCTCTGCTGCTCTGCGCAGCCTGTATGGAACTCGCTACACCAGTGGACCCGGTGCTACAACTATCTGTAAGTACATCTTATATTGCAGCTGCATTCGTCTCCATGGGGAAATAATGTATTGAGAGGGAGCTTGATAGTCTATTTTCCACCTATAATAATATGCATTATGATGTGTTCACGATGCACAAACCTCTTGTGAAGGATAAGGCCTCTAGAGGCAACAAAAGGCAAAGCTATTTCCAGCAAACAAAGGGTTTTTTTGGCCCTTGAAAGCAGTATATGTATGAAAACACATCCAGGCTGTCCGAGGTCATCAGCATATCCCAATCTGAATAATGCCCCTCTCCTCATCTGCCCTCAGACCCCGCTGCTGGAGGCTCTGACGACTGGGCCTACGACCTGGGAGTGAAGTATTCCTACACCTTCGAGTTGCGTGACACTGGTCGTTATGGCTTCCTGCTGCCCGAGTCTCAGATCAAGCCCACATGCGAGGAGACCATGCTGGCCGTCAAGTACATTGCCGCCTACGTGCAGAAGAACCTCTATTAAAGAGCGGAACTGCCAGGACCCCTGCCAACTCGGCTCCTCTGTACCAGCCCCCAGCCCCTCCAATCTCTCAGCCATCTCCAGCCTGTATCCATGGATACGGGCACCACCCGCCATGTTTCCTCGCTGTGCTTGACAGAATGTCAAGATGAGTGCAAACAATAAAATCAATGATCCATCCCCACATGCTGAATCAATTTTTTATGTGTATATGATAATATAGTGTCTGATGGACTGAGATTTTGTCATTTGTGTGAAAATATACAGCAAAACAGTGATATATGAATAAATAAAAAAAATGCTTACTCTTTACAGACCATCACTAACAGGCCAGAAAACTTCTCTGCTGCCTTCATAGTCCAATAAAACAAAGCGAGATACCGAATTTAACAACAGAAACCCATTTGTTGTCTTCGTACTTAAACTTGACAATGCTTCTCGATAAAAACAGCACGCAAGAAACAAAAGCAGACACTAATTTACTGTATCAGCTCCTTTAAACCCTGGTGATCCCTCTGGTCGAGCTGGCAGCGTTCCAGTGGTGGAGGTCGGGCCGGGTGGGGGTATCAGTCTTTTAAGGATTTTAGTCCAGCAGCACAGTACGTGACGACCACAGAGTGCTCCTTGGCAGCGTCTCCACTCTGCCAAGCATCTGCCTGAGTGGAGAAAATAAAGGAGCCAAAGATCAGCAGGGAATCTGACTGCACTGGCACACATTTCTCAAGCAGAAGGTAGAAACGTACATTTCAGCTTTTGTAAACATTTGTAAATTAAAGGGTTGATATTATTTGTAGGATTTCTTGCCCTCACTGTTAAATAATCACACAGAAATGTTGTGAAATCTCATTGATATAATGTGAATATACAAGTTTTATTTATTCAATTCAATTAACCTTAAAATTGTTCCTATTTATTAAGTGTTTCAAAGCACTTCTATCTAATCTTTTAACTTGAAATAATGAGTTGAATGAATGTACTGTACAGAGTTCAATCAACTCATTAAATTAAGTTTTGAAAGAAACATGATCATATTAGCAGAGCTTCCCAGAATTCATTGTTTGAGAGTTGAAACTGAACCAAAATCAAGGTTAGTATTGAATTCAGTCTCCACCTCCTTACACTTAGAATGTGATATATCATTAATGTTAAATGTAATAAATATTTGTCAGTATGACTGTTGAGTTGTTGGTTCAACTTAATATCTTAAAGTTAAAGTCCATGTCCAAGTGTTTTATCATATATATTGATCTATACGTCATCAATAAACCAGCATCTGGCCCAGTATTGACAAAAAAAAGTAATTTTGTAGACATTCTTGGGTATTTTTAATGATATTTCAGAGTTTGTCTTTTATGGAAAACCATTCAAAATGTTTGATGACACATTCTGCACTTGGCTAACTGTAACTGTTAACTGCCATTAGTGGGCAACAGAAATCCATCAAATGAACACTACTGGTCACCAGGATATACTCAGAGGCCAACAGGTGAATACAGTATCAAGGACAAACTGATGTAGCGTTCTTGCTGGGTTTGGCTCCCAGCACCCCAGAGCTAACTTAGCAGTTAGTGGCGAGTTTAACTTACTTAAACAAGCTAAGGGCTATTAGCGATTAGCTAACTTACTTAAGCTTGGTTAGCCCTGGGGTGCTGGGTGCCAAACCTAGCAAGAAAACCACCATGATACTGTAGCCTATTCCCCATCATCAAACTGGCCTTCGTTGGTCTTTGGTCCTGATCGTCCAGCTGTGTTTACTGGAAGCTCCCAGCCCAGGACAATTCAGTTAATAGGACCACACCTCCTCCTAGTGTTACCTCCATGGACTGCTTTAGCTGCATGGCAGAAGGGGTGTAATGAATCCTCAGCACTATTGGCTGCTGTGAATGGCAATTAATGCCTGTGACAAGTCCCTCCCCTGTTTCCTGTTTTATTAGAAACGTGTAGGCAATAAGCACTCTGCCAGCTGTTTCATGAGAATTTTACTGTTACTGAACATGTCTTCTCATGTGCAACTGAATTCAAGTTGATTTGACTAAAAAGGTTATTTTATTATTAATAAAAAAAATATGCCTCAACTTGTCTTTTCAAATTCTGTCAACTTAAAATTTTAAGAAATCTTTTTAGAAGTATTTTAAAAAAAAAAAAAAAATCAGTAGTGTTGTTAATGATATACTGTGTTTCATATTTCATTATGTGCACATGGTTAACATAGTTGCAGTTGATCCCCCTCCCCCTCTTATAAGCCCATCTCCAAAAGCACCACTTGGTCTGTGAAGAGCTCTCCTGAGGCCACTAAAAATAATTCCCTGTTGTGTAACAAACTATAAGAGGACCAGGGACCTACACAATTGCCTGCTTGTCTCGTCACTGTCTGGCTATACTGCCTATTTGCCACAAGATGGCGACAACACACCTATTGTGCACTAAAGAACATGTTGTTCCTGATCTGGGCGCCTCATCACCATCATCATCACCATCTCTACATTGTCACCACGGGTAAAGTTGACACCAGCCATGGGATCTACATGACAGTTGTTTGAAAAGGTCAAGGCTGCAGGATGATGCTTTGGGAATGTGGAAATATGTCTGACTGACGATTAATTTATGCCTTTTTCTCCCTTGAAGCCAGTTGTAAACTAAATTTAACTTAACATAAGCAAAGCCTGTTCAGAAATACCAAATCGCGCTATTTGTGAATCTACCTTTACAGTGAATACTTGTAAATGTGTGAATAGCTGAACTCCCTGAACTGGAGGGGGGTGTGTTGGCTCATATTGGGAGCAGGTGGGTGTGTATGTGCGGGCCGTCACGTGACCGTGTGTCTGGCTGCTGTCACGCTGGTATAAATCCACCTCTGTATATTTAGTCAGCCCTTTTCTCCACGCAAAGCTGCCGTGTCCTCAAGTCCAGGCTACAAAGTAGCTTTGACTTCTCCTTCAGTCATGGCAGGTACGTTACATTTTAACATTTTAACCTTTCAAACGCCGTGCAGCCATTTTCGCCGCCCTCGTGCTTAAAAACCTGCTCTGTAAAAGTTTGGAAAGTGTGGGAGTCTCGCGAAATTTGGCGATATTAGATAAATAAGAGTTTGTAGCCTGACTATCGTGAAAATGGCAGTGTCATGTTATCTTAAAAGTTGCTTGTTTGTTTGGTTTTAATGTTTGTTCAGCAGCAGCAGCCTCCTGAAGTGAACTGCAGAGTAAAAGTACATTCTGTCTCCATCTGTGTTTTGCTGTCTATCAGTGACCAGCTGACTTTAAAGCTGTCAGCCATATCTGAAACATGACCACTATATCTGACAGCCAAATGACAGTGTAACTTGTCATTTGACCACAAGTTAGCCTCCATAACTGTGTGGGCCACGCCATTTATTTCATGTTAACCAAAAAAAAAAAATCTTGTCTTATGCTCTCTCATTTACCAGCAACATTTAATCCTTTTTGCAGGGGACCCCCTTGAGGTCCCTGACTTTTAGTTTTGGACACACTGTGCTACTGTCTGTCATGATTCTCCATAACTCAACTCCCACTTGTGGTGTGATCTTACTGGTGAAACTGGAAGGGGGTGTGTGCAGCCTGTGCAGTACTGTCACTGAGCCCACACGCAGGCTGTGGTTGAGCTTAAAGCTGCAACGATTAATCGGTTAGTTGTCGACCATTAAATTTATTGCCAACTAATTTGATGATCGAGGAACTGTATTGAGTTATTTTGTTACAGAAAGAAGTTCAAATTCTCTGATTCCTGCCTCTTAGATGGAAAGTTTTCTGTTTTCCTCAGTCCCCTTATGACGGTAAACTGAATATCTTTGGGTTGTGAATAAAGCAAGAAATTTGAGGATGTCATCTCGACTAATCAATAAATGATCAACAGCTTAACTGATAGCTAGTTGAACAAATTGCTTCTTTCTTATATCATCTGTTTCATGTTACTTGTCATGCCTGTGACTTTGCTGTTCTGTTCTCTACATGCAACATCTTTTGCACATCTGTCCATCTTGGGAGGGGTTATCCCTCCTTTGTGGCACTTCCTGAGCTTTTGTCCATTTGTTCACTGTTAAAAGAGCTTTTTGGGAGAGTTTTTTCTTACACGATAGAAGGTCCAAAGGACAGAGGATGTTACACACTGTACAGATTGTTAAAGCCCCCGAGGCGAATTGTGATTTGGGATATTGGCTTAGACTATTTAAATAAAACTTGATTTAACTTGCCTACATGCAGAATTGCAAGAGGACTTGTTGTACCAATTGAAAAGGGGGCGTGAGAGAAAGGAGGTGTGGCGCTGCGTGCAGCCAGTGAGACAGAACAACTTTTCCTGGCAGCCCTGATGGGCAACACCGCACGCTGACTGGCTAAAACCTATAGAAACTTCAACCCATTAACATTTTATATATACCATACTCACTGTCTTACTTTCCTTGGTACAGTAGTACCAAGAAAATTAATATACACTCCAAGTGGGATTCATGTTGGCCCACATGCTTCAGTCACACCACCTCTCCAGTGGGCCTGATGACTTCATCATCTCAGATTTATATGTTCTCTCACAGGCGAGTCATTGTTCTCAAACATGACTTGGCAGGTAGCTGATAGATTTTGTTCCCAGCCGTTAGGGGTGGCGGTATAGAGTAGGCACCACACTGCAAATAAAATTCACCTTAATGAGACATTTAATCTGGTACTGGGCTACAAAAGTTTAATTATTCTTAAAACAAGTGAGAAATCTTCCGTTCAGGCCAGAACATAGTGGTGGTGGAAATTCAGGTTGTTTTTGAGCATTTAAAGTGACAATTATGTTTAAACTTGTTGACTGATTGGAACAATAAGTTGCCAGATTTTTTTTTTTTTTAATTTCAGAATTCAAAGAATCCACCCTACCTGGATGGATTGGAGGCTATTGTAGTTACACTTTTTAATGTATTTTGGGCTATTTGTGTTGTTTGTTTCATGTTGCTGCAGATAAGTCAAGTCAGATTATATTTATATAGCCCAGTAACACCAATCACAGTTTGCCTCAGGAGGCTTTACAATCTAGATCTCTAAACCCTTGCCTCATTTGGGTAGAGGGGGGGAACCTCAGAATGGACAGATGCACAATAGATAACAGGCCTTGATAAGAAGTCCCATTTCTGGGACTTCTTATCAAGGCATTTGCAAGGCAGCAAAAATGTAGTTAAAAAACTTTCAGCTATTTCAAGCATCAATGTAAAACTTGTCAAACACATTTTGGTGTCAGTCAGATTTAACATTTATCCCCACAGCTCACTGCTTTCCACTTATAGCACTTACTGACATTATTTGACTTGCATATTTTATTTTTGTGCTGGATATTGTCAAACTATTTGGGGAAATTTGTGCTTTCACTAATTAGACGAGGCAGATCTGAAATAATGAAAGAGTCAGAAAGTGTGTTGTAGACAAAGTTAGATACTAAGATGAGACAAGTCTAACAAATATCTTCCTTTAAATGATATAATCTGCAGCTGTGCAGCACCAAGACTGGAATCATTTTTGTAAATTTTAATCCTTGATCTCTCCTCTACAGATCAGGCTTTTGTGACGTTGGCTACCAATGACAACTATGCTCGGGGAGCCATGGTTTTGGGCAAGTCCCTCCGCAACCACAACACATCCAAGAAGCTGGTGGCTCTCATTGGTCCACAAGTCTCAGAGCCTTGCGAGTAAGATACCCTACCTTCAACAAGCGTAACAACATTTCTGAACTACACCTGCTAGCGTTCTTGTAAAATCTTGTCTTTTTTTTTTTCTTTTACTTTCATTGGACCCCAGGAAAGAGTGGCTGTTGCTTTGTAGCAGCTAATATGGATCCAAGTAACGGACAGCCAACGAGGTGTCCATTATCTGGATGGCATGTAGGCCATTAATTCCTAATTATGGACACCTCGTAGGGCATTATCGCGCTTATACCCTGGTCACTTGCCAGAGGAAAAAAATTAAGACCATTAATCGTAGACAAACCTTAGATATGACTTGGCAACAGGATATATTTCTAGTCGGCTCACCTCATTGAACTGTTGGACTAAGACTAACTGCTAACCATGTCACATTCCCAAAATAAATATCTTCAGGCAATCAGAAACAAGGAGTCATCCAGACCATGGTATAACTTAACAATAGACAATGGTGATTTACTCTATAGTACTGTCAATTTTCAGGGCCGTGCTGAAGAGAATCTTTGATGAGGTGAAACTGGTGGACGTTCTGGACAGCGGCGACACAGCACATCTTGCCATGATGAAGAGGCCTGACCTGGGCATCACCTTCACCAAACTGCACTGCTGGACTCTCACAAATTACTCCAAATGTGTTTTCATGGACGCAGACACAATGGTGAGACGAACTGACGAAACATTAAAAATGTGGTACGTGTGTGAAATAGGTTTGAACATGTTTGTCTGCATTTGTTTTTTTTTTTCTTGCCTCCTAGGTGGTTTCAAATATAGATGAGCTGTTCGACAGGGAAGAGTTGTCAGCTGCTCCCGACCCCGGCTGGCCTGACTGCTTCAACTCCGGTGTGTTTGTTTTTCGTCCTTCTATGGAGACTTATGGCAAACTGCTTCAGTACAGCACAGAACATGGCAGCTTTGATGGTAAGTCAAGAAAAACACCTTTTGATGCTTTGTTTTATGATGAAACAGTGTGTTTTCTTTGTTTTATAATGCTGTAAATTAATGGGTTTTGGACAGTTGCTTGGACAAAACAAGTAACTTGAAGACACTGGTACAGAGTCGGGACTTAAAATGAACATCTTTACAAAACACTCAGCTGGGAACGTATTAGAGCACTTTGGAGACAGAGTTATTTCAGCTGAGACCCTGTGGGTTTCGTGGGCGAGGAAACATCTTGACAAGTACCCTTGCTTGGTTCAAGAGCTGAAGTTGTATGGAACCTGGGTCAAGGAGTACGAACAGGACACAGTTTGTCCTGCCTCCTCCTCCACCTCCTCCAAAGTGACAGTGACCAGCGCAGCATTTTACCCAAAGTTGAACATTTTTCAACCACGTGGCGACCAGAAAAAATGCCAGCACAGAATAGATGCTCAACTCCTCCTCGCGCTGTGGGCGTTTTTTGCATAGTGTAAATATGTGATGTTCCCATTAGAAACAATTTAAAAAATACCTAAAGAAAAAAAGATGGTGAGCTTGCAGATTGCAACCAGCTTACCTCACTTGCCCCTTCTAAGCCTGTAGTATAAACTATGGCTGCAAAACTCGCAAAACACTTTAAAGGCCTTCTCTAGAGACAGTGGTTGGATTGTCTGCTCTGGGCTACTGTAGTTACAGGTGCTTGCAACATGACTCTGGACAAGGACTTGTGCCCTTCATAGATAAATGGCTTATTCTAAGGTAACAAATGCAATTCTTCTTATTTTTACATGATTATACACTATTTAGATATTATATGGATATTATATACCATATCTGCCATGTTCTGCCTCTGCCAGTTTTACACACTGGATCTTTACCAAAATAAGAATTGTATAAATCTTCTCACCTAACTCTTGACAAGAAAGCAAATAAAAGTATTTCCCTAAATAGTTCCAGTTATTCATATCACTGAATATGCCCCTTATCAGTTATCCTAAATGTATGTGCCATTTACAAGTTTCCCTTAAAATAGACATTTCACATTTCATTGGTAAATGCGCTACAAGAAAGGATTTTGGTGTCTAGAATTGCCAAACCAGACATGGTTTACCACCACTGAGTTTTGATGTCAGCAGTCTTTTTTGAGTCATGCTCGCTCAAACATTCAGCATTGAGTAACATTGAGTTCTTGGTAACATGATGTTAAACCGAGCTTGTTTATCTTTTGCTCTAAGTAAGGCCTTTATCGAGCCCGGTGCCTGGACACAAGGCCCTCCTGTCACAGACCGTCCAGCTCTGCTGAGTTATTCTCAGGGGCTCACTGGGGCGGGGTGGAGGTTAAATTTGAGAGGCCCTGTTTTTCACAGAGTACCGGTTGACATTCAACAACTCCTCTCCGTGAGGCGTACTGTAACTGAATTGTGGTCGTCGTTTTGGTTGCATATCAGGTTTACTTAACTAAGCTCAAATCAGTGGCTGAAAAGATCATTGCTCCATACTTTAGGTGCTGCGGTTCTCATATACTGCAGGTTTACCATGTTTGCTTCTGGAAAAGGTTACGGCAGCTTTTGAACATTGCATAGAACAGCTAGAAACCTAACACTAGAAACGGCCTGTGGCATATTTTATTTAAAAGCGTTCCAAAGGTATCCAGTAAACATTTTACCATGACAGAGCGTTCATTCATGGTAAGCATTTTTAATATCCTTTTAAACACTTAGTGCAACCTGCCGGGGTGTACAGTTACGTCACCGCGCTGGAGCTTCACATACCTTTCATATACGGTAGCTAAGAACTTGTACAATGCTGCATTGAGCAGCTGTCACCAAACATAAAACCAGACCCTGCAACTTGATAAGTAAAAAATAATTATTGAATAATCTTATATATAAAATGTATATTAATAGATTACAAATTTGCCTAATCTCTAATAGTGTCCTGTCTCTGCAGAGTGATGCATTTACTGTGATTCTAAAAATGTTTTCCTATCTGGAGACTATAAAACTGTCACGCTAGATTTTTGAGAATGTAAAGACTAACCCAGTTCACTGTTGAAGATGATGAAATGTGGTTGAAAGATCTTGATGAAGATGGAAAAAGAAAGTAACCTTAAGGCCGGCTTTTCACAGCGAAACTTTCATGCAGCTTAAGTTGGTTGGAGGTTGCAGTAGAGTTACGTGGTGTAAAGCCATCTGCAGCATAGCAGCAACAGTAACAGCAAAACTCAACTTGGTGTGACTAGTTTTCTTGCAACAGCCAATCAAAAAGCTGAAAATGTGTGAGATGATGGCTTCAAACATTTCAGCTGATCTTAATTGATCAATTTAAATTTGACAATGGCTTATTACCAAAATGAACAAATGAATAAAACAGAATATGGTCTTTTGGATGTTTTCAGAAGGAAATTATTGGTAACGCTGTCAACAAACAAGGGGACTATTGTTACGGCTAGTTTGGTTATAGCTATGTTTTAATATAAAGTTTTTGATGAGAATCAGAGCTGTTACATAAAATAATTTTTAAAAAATTAGCTAATTTTAGTGAAATTAACTGTTAAATTGTGTTGTATGAGACTTTGATTATTTTTAAATCTCTTCGAAAATCACACCTGTCTGTATATCGTTTGTGCTCTAATCAAATTCGTGTCCCCGGGGTGCTGTGACCTAAAAAATGCTGCTAAACAAAGGAAGTAGTTGTGGGATAAACAAAACAGCATGCAACTCCATAGTAGGACTTGGATGAGTGGGGGCTTGTCCTTGTTAGTAGCAGTAAACTTTTTTTTTAACATTAAGTGAGAAGCTGTTTTCCCTTGTGATACTGTGAAACAGATTCCATCAGGCAGAGTTCATTGGAAAAACCAATTAGTTTGCTTAGTGGCAGCCAAAGCTTTCAAGAGCCGACTCATTCTGGCTGCCACAAGTGTTTGTTGGAGAGTCCTTCCATCACAACCATGGACAAAGACCTTATTGTCTTAATTTTTCTAGGAAATACTCCAGTTTGTCAATGTCAATTCATGTGATTTTTTTTCTTTTTTCCTTAGCATAATTTTATTTATATTTTTATATGCAATATTTCACTGTGATGACAGCGTCTGTATGCCTGATGGCATGCTAATGAATAAAGCTGTCTTATTTATAGACATGGATGGTCTTTTCATGTGCACTGGGGCATGAGTTGAAATGGCTTTGACCTTTAGCATTTCACTTCCACTCTACTGTAAGGAATACATCATGTACATGTGCAGCTCAGTCTCTGCAGGCATATTGAAAATAGTTGAGCAGAGACAACAAGAAAATAATTTCTGTGGGTGAACCCAGAGGCTCTATCTCTTCATCTGTGGCTCCAGTGTTGTCCGCTGCCAACACAAACTGGCAGAGTTAGATGCACATTCTTGCTGAGCTCTGCTCATCCCCTCAAAATGAAGACCCTCGGCCCCATATTAAGTTTTGAAATCCCCAGCGGAGGTTGTGGCTTCGGACAAACAGCAGCTATGTGTGTTATTTTAGACTGCAGCAGTCTGCGGTTTCACAGACTGTACAGGCTTGTGCTTTTTAGGAGTTACATGTGAAAGTTCTATTAAAGGCCAGCATCTTCTCTTGTGCCACTGTCAGTCCAGTGAATTATTATATGGCTGCTAGCAGAAGCTGTTCAGCATGAATAGTCAATAGTGACCTTGTGTCTTTGCTTGGTTTCAGTGCTCTGCCTGGTCAGTTGCAGATGTGATGATGTAATAGAGGAGATGTTCACTGGGGAAAAAAAAAAGGTTTTAATACAGGCTCAATTCAGATACTTGAAGTGTAAGTGACCTACTTAACATCAAATGCATCCCCGCGCCCCAAACTGTCCTCTGAGTTCTGTGTTTACGTAAGCCGCCGCCATGACAATGCCCCAGTTCTAAATTAGCCAAATTGAGTGAGGGCGAGTGGCTGTCCAGCCCTCCAGTCGGGCCCCCAGGACCCGAGACGACTCAAGTCCAAACTTTAAAAAACGGGTTAACCCAGAGGGCAATGTTGATTCACATCACCAGCACATAGAGAGACAAAACAGTTTAAATACTTGTGTCTAGTTGTATTATTTAAAGTTGGGTTGTCATGAATAGGGCTGGGAATCTCAACAGATATGTCTGGGTTTCAGTACTGGTACCAAAACAATACCTTTTACAGTACTTTTTCTATGTACTAAAATAAAACTTCTCACATGGAAAATCTTGTAAATACAACGAATTGGACAAAAACTAAAAGCAGGTAAAACAGGAGTCTAATAATGACATTTTTTCATGATTGTGCAACTCTGACCAGACATTTGATACCAGCTCTGTCAGGGAAACTTTACACCTTTTCACACTTGATGCTATGAACATATTTCTGATGGTACCAAAAAAGGTTTAAACAAAAAGTGCACTTTAAGCTTATAATGTTTAATTTTTTAAAACTGGTTTCTAAATGTTTCAGTTACTCATAAGACAATTAGATTAAGCAGACTGAATTTAAAGTAAAACAAGAACAAAAAGTGAACAATGGTAAAGGCTTCAATGATTCTTGCTATACAAGGTTGTATAATGAAAACAGAGTTGCAGTTCTTTCATAATACACACAAAATACAGCATACATATAATTAATCAAATCCATAACGAGTAATTCTTACATGTCCACACAGGTGTTTTCACGTGAGGCTGATTAACCCTCTTCTCAAGGCTGCCTGGGTGTGTACAGGCTGTGCTTAATTGGTCGATCACACTGATTCATCATGATACCAGTTAAGGTCCGGCTCCATTTAGTGTAGCAGAGCCTTTCCAGTGAGTCAACATGCACAATAGTAGCACCCTGACTCTGCTTGTTACCTGTGTTCACCCTAAAAGGGATGTTTTTAATTGCGTGTTTGTGTGTGCGCGTACGACAGATTTGTGATCTGATCCAAGAAGTTGTACTGGTAGACTATCAGACTCGAGTTCCTCAAAGTCTTAGATATTTAATGAAATGTCAAAAATGTAAAGATCAGTTGATCACCTACCTTTCATGATACTGAGCCTCTCTCATGCATCCACTTGCCATAAAATCTTTGTGACATTCAAGGTCTTCAGCTTTGTGTGGGCTTGGTGAAAAAACAAGGTTGTTCACGATGTTGGGTTGTCCCTCCAAGACGCCACCCATTACCCTTAGTTTCTCAAAATGTAGCACCCTTTTCTGTTGTCCAAGTCCTTCTCAGTAAGTTTTAGCAGCTTCCGCACAGGCACCTGGAAGTCGGCTTCAATAAAACATTCAGGGTGTAATCCTTTTTGTTTACATCACAGAACGTGGTCGCACATCCAGGTTTACTGACCACACTATGACGTATGTTCAAACACACTCGTGCAAGTTGCTTTCAGGTTCAGTGTCTCTGCCATCGTGAATGTTGTTTCCAGTAGGGCTGCAGGATTCTTGCTAAAATGTGTACTATGATTTTTCCTTCTAAGAAAAACATTGATTGCACTCAAATTAATGAACACATCTGAGACACTTTCTGTCAAGACAGGGCTTTAAACAGACGTAACTATCAATGTGCTGAACTTAAACTTCTAAGTCTCTTGTAACGAAAATATCTCTTTTCCTCTTACTTTAGAACACTTAATCAAAGAGTGACTGAAATGCTGCTGAACATACAAAATGGACTGCTTATGCACTGTATATCATTTGCATTATTGAGGTTTGTGTGGTTTGGCAGCTGTGATGTGAAGATGTGGTCTGTTTGTCTTATAGGAGCAACTGAATCATTGGCATTTCGAAATGCGATTGCATAGATGTGGGATTTGAGATCGCAGTGTTTTTGATGATGATTAATTGTGCAACCTTACTTTCCAGAAACAGCAAGCTCTAATAAAAACACTGTGTGCTACGTGCCTAGCAGCACATGACAGACAAAGTTAGTGACCAGCAGGTGAACACAGTGGAGCATTCAGCTGCTGTAGAATGAGCAAAACCAAACTGTCTGAAACACGATTGTCAGTGCAGTGTTATGTAAGTCATAGGGGCTGTGAATGACATGAAGCACATCAGCATGTTTAACAAACATTGACTGACAAACCTCGTGGCAACTGACAACACCACACCCAAAATTTAAATGCCTCATGAGCAGGGAATGAGAGTAGATATTGCTGTCAAAACGTACTTTGCCATTACCTCAATTAGCAACATAAGCTCTGTGAAATGAAGTCCACAAAAGTGCAATCAGGCCTTCCAGCCTTGCCATCTGTTAACAGGCTATGATACTGCAGCTTGTTGAAAGACGTCTGGTGTTGCTGCAGATTTTGACTTTGAACTGAGCTGAGTATTTGAGGTCAGTCAGCAAAAGGCAGGCAATCAATCTTTGTCATATACCAGATGAATAAATCCTTACTGCTATGGTGGATTAGCCCAAAGAACCTATCCCTCCTATATATATACCCCCAGGGCCTGTATACAACACACTGATCTTTGATATTTTACCATCAGTGGAGAGTAGAGTCTAGAATGTCACAGTAATGTACATGTGACATATATGTCCTGTACATTATATGTCCTTAAGCCTCTGTGCTCTTTGTAAATCTACACTGTCACTGTCACTGGCTTCAAATGGCACGATTCTGTCGGTGTCTTCTAGCAAGTCAGATAACTTCATTTCAGATGATCTTATCTGTTTGTAAAGGATGGAAATCCAGCTCTGTGCTCTGAATGTGTGGGAACATTACTCCAACGGCTTGTCTATCCTGCTGACTAATGTCGACCAGGCGGAAAGACTAATTAATCTGGCTGTCACAGGTGGACAGATCATTTGACTGCACTATCATTCAGCTTTTCCTCTTTCCAAAAAGCTATCCAGTCATACTCTAAACCTGCCAAAGCATGTTGTAAGCTGCATTTCGTAAGATAATTGGGCTGTTACGCCACCTTAACAGAGTTTCTCACAGCATATACATGCTACTAGTATAAATAAATTAGACAGAAGCACCCCTACTCTCTCTTTGGACCTTATATTGGTGTTTTATTGAAGTTTTCAACCTTGAAAACTCACTTTTAAATGTTTGAAAATGCCCTTCAAAGTGAATCAGGCGGGGTTGCACCAACATGGATTAATTCTTAACCCCAATTAAATCATGGTTTAACTTTAAATTATATTGCACCGAACTTTTAACGTAGTTTAAAATTCATTTAAACCTCTTTAAATCTGTTTAGTTTTTATCCTAAACCCAGGTTAAATTTACTCAGGTTTTTACCAAATTTTAAACTTAATTTAAACTGTCCAATATTAACTTAAAACTTACAGGTTTTTAAAAATGGCTGCTGTCTTTTTAGATTGAGCAAGATAACTCTGCTGAGCCATCATGAGTGGGCCAACAAACCAACTTTTTAGCTAGCTAGCAAACAATGCAATGTTTTGGTAACTTTGTTTAGTTAACTTATTAGCTAGCTAGGAAATTGTATACTTGTAAATTATTGTATAATAACTTTTAATTTCACTTTACATCAATAATTTTTTTCTAAATGAAGATTTGCAACAATGCTGTTGCACAATTTAAAACTAAACTGTGATTAACTAATCTTAAATTAGTCTTTGGTTTCACGAAGATTTTACAACAATTAGGGAAGATCATCTTTAAACCTCAACAGAGTTTTACCACATCTGAAACGGCAGATTCCACGGATGCTTCCAGATATTTTCATATACTGTCATATGTTAAATTTTTTCACTCTGTTTCAGGTGGAGACCAAGGTGTTTTGAACGGCTTCTTCAACACTTGGGCAACAGCTGACATATCGAAACACCTCCCGTTCATCTACAACCTCAGCAGCATAGCCATCTATACTTACCTTCCAGCATTCAAGCAGTAAGTGTCTGTCTACAAAAGAGGTGATGTTTCTAAAAAAAACATTCACATAGTAGTTAGAGTTGTGATTTTAAACATTTCATTTTAATGTGTTTCTACAGTTAAAGCTACTACTATATACTTCCAGACAGACAGTTGTGTTGCATTGCAGCAGAGTGTCTGTCAATGTGACTGAAAATCTTGTGTATAGGATGCACGGCCAAGGTGTAAGCAGATACTGGATCACATGAACATGTGGTTACATCGTGACATGACATCAGGTTACGACAAGCGAGATGAGAAGATTCCAGCGGCTCAGTCGGAGCATCCCCCAGCAGGCCTCAGCACTGGGTTGGATATCCACCACTGAGCTCCCAACAGCTGAAACCAAATCCTAAAATAGAGCGGTTTATTTAAAGACCTTTTATGTTCGCCTCGAGGACTGGTCATTGTGCACTCCGTCTTAAGCCCCCCCCCTCCCATCCTCACAGTGTCAAAACCTCTCTCCTCATAGAAACAAACCTCATCAACAGGCTCTTAGGTTTGGTATTTCCTGGCATCCAAATCAGGATGACGGGTGATAAACATGTATTTACTTGTTGCTAGTTGTCAGCAATAGTGGTGCTTAAGAGGTCTGGCAAAACAACAAAATGAACTCCCCGAAGCCCAGAGTCATATTTATTTGTGTGCATACTCTTTGGGCATGGTGTGTTATAGTCACTATTTAATAATGTTGTGGTCCAGTGGGAGCAAGATGATACCAATACAACAAGTGCAGCCTTATTATAACTCAGCCTTATTAGAAAATAACAGTTCCGTGACGTGATGAATGAGGACATCAGAGCTTTTCTTTCAAGGTTAAATTTGTTCATAGAGCACTTTAAAGGACTAGTGTGTAGGATTTAGTGGCATCTATTGGTGAGCTTGCAGACTGCGCCTCATCTCCCTCCTTGGCTCCCCTTCCAAGTTTGTACAAGTTATTCGAAGGGTGAAAGACCATGTGTAGTGCCGGTATTTGGTTTGTCCTTTCTGGACTTCTGTAGAAGTGTGGTGGTGAAACGTAAAGACAGACAGAAAAGAAACTATTTAACAACATAGCCTACTTTTCCTTGGTGGAATCAGCCGGTTACACACGGCACCTTTAAAGTGTCCTCTACAACAAACGTAACTGAACAAAAGGGTTATCACTAGACATTAGCACATGCACATAGACAGAAGAAGTAGAATACAGATCATGTCAAGAATCATTGCCTGAGTTGGCAAGGAATTAAAAGTGGTTCTTAAGTCAAGAGATTCTACTGTTCTTCTGTTTTTAGGAAGCCCTAAACAGGCCTTAATGTGTAGATCTGAGGGGGCCTAGCTGTACTGTATGGACCAGAATGACGCTCCACCTTGATGAAATAGAATATTTCACATGATGAAATAGAATATTTACAGTTTGTTTAATTAAAAAAAATCAAATGGGATTATACAATTGAAGAGCGAATCATCACTAAAGAGAGAGAGTGAGCGCTTATGTGGACTGACAGCTGCTTAATCCTCTCAACATAACGAAACTATTCATAAAGTCAGTCAAACATTTGATCAGGTGGTCAGTTATAGTTGACTAATGTTTATAAAACTCTGTTTTATGTATGTGTAAGCAGGAACAGTGGTTCAAAGACCTGACACAAGCCATAATTTTAGTGTGCATGCGTCACAGGCGCGCCCTGGTACTTAAACAAATCGCACAATACCTCTCTGTGTGGGGACAGGAGTTCTGTAATGTAGGTCAGGGTGAGACCCTGCAGGGTGTTAAACTCAAACAGGAGAATCTCACAGGGAATTTGATACTTAACATATTCTTTATACTCTATAATATTGTTCTTCTATTAAATTTCTAAAAACGTGGTCAGTGTTCTGCTTGCTGACAACATGTTGAGTGCACTGTGTTATTCATTTCAGATACGGTGGCAATGCCAAGGTGGTCCATTTCCTGGGGAAGACCAAGCCATGGAGTTACACATTTGACCCCAAAGCCAAACAGATTGCAGGGAGTGTGCACGAGGCCACAGCACACCCCACCTTCCTCCTTGACTGGTGGACCCTGTACTCCAGCTCTGTGGTCCCCATGCTGCAGGAACAATATGGAGACCGGCCTTTCCACTCCGGATGTGTCGAGGTGAATGAACACTTTTGTTTTAATGGACCCACAGTCCTGCATTTACACTGCAAGTACATCAGTCTGTTCCATCAGATAAAATGTTGACATTAATTCATGTCTCGTTTATTTGCCTTTTTACAGTATTACTTTTTTAGGGTTCAAAGTTTTTTTTTTTCTTCCCCATTTTCTCAGTCAGGCAAGTGGGTCAGAAATCTTTTTGTCCCAAGTCAATTTTTGCCATTATACAATTTCCTTTATTCATGGAACTTGTGACTAGCATTTTTTTTTTTTTTTTTTTTTTTTTAATAACATGACATGGTGTAATAATCAGTTTTAGGGTTCCCTCTTGCATCTGTGTTCATGCTCTGGGGCGTTGCTGGTGCTAATGCGCAACATGACTATTGTAGGTGGGATGCGAGGCCCTGAGTGGACGAATCATGGACACACACACACACACACACACACACACACACACACACACTCTACTTCCACTGCAATTCTGCACGCTTAATTTTGGTGCAATACACACTTGTCTAAATATATTACAAGCGGTGTCGCAGCAGTGCAGCTTGTGAAGTTAATTGTCTATTTATTCATAACTAACGTAATATTCTGAACATTAAATTAGTCTCGTTTCTATATAGTTGGAGGACAATTTACTTACTTGTAAGTCCCAAGAGCTCCGTTTCTATCCGCCTCACACTCAAACTTGCTGCAAACTGTGCAATACACTGTTGGAGTTTTACCGATATCCTTGAACACCACCCAACTAAACTCCTGTCTCAAGGATAATTGAAATGCTTGCTTACACTTCAGCTCATAAATGTCTTTATCCACCGACATTTTCTTGCAGATAAATTGGTACTGAGACAAGAAGCAAAATGGCTCTTAGTTACTTTCCCGATCAGCTTTGGAAAAAATGTTTGTTTTTTTCCACTTGCTGGATTTGGCGAGTGATTTGCTGGAGCGGTATTTTACTTGTCCCCTGGCAATCCTTATTGTTGAGCCTTGCTTTGTGGCATTACGTTCATAAGGCCATTCAAACAGCTTTTTTAGAACTGTGACATAGTCAGCTTTTTACAGTTAACAACTTCAGTTCTATAAAAAAAATTAAAGGACTTGGTGATTGTAGTGCTTGCATTGTTAAAGCAGGAAACTACTACATGTTTGGAAATGAACTGTACTGTATTTATGTAAGCACATGTACTCTCTGTCTCACTGTATTCACTGTCTCTCTGTCACATACGTGTTATTTTTTTTCTCCTTTAATTATTTTACTTTCTACCTTCTACCTTCCACTTTTTACTTTTATTTTATTTTGCTGCAATTCTGGATGATACACGTCTTTTCTGTCTTCATATTCATCTCATAAAGTCCCAGTACAGTGACACGGTCACTGTTGAAAGTGTACAGGTATGGTGTTGTATTGGTCTTGTTTTTCTTTATTCAATAACAATATGCTGGCACCTGGTTTAATGCTTAATTTATTACTGCTGTTCCCCTAAAATCAGTTGGTTCAATGCTATTAGTGCTCTCCCTCTAAAATCATAGCTTTCGCTTGTGGCCATTAATGTGGAAAGGCTACGTATGGCGAGTACAGCGCTTTCAAAACGTAATGAGCGCAAAATACATGTTCTGTGTCTCGTCATTGATTCATATTTAGTTTTTCCCGCTCTTTGTTTCACTATTGTGTATTGTTTTCTCTTTTTTTTCCTTCAGTTTTCGAGCCAATCGTACGCACAATTACTCGAACCCCAGATGACCTCAGAAGAACGGAAGCAGAAATGGGAGCAAGGTCAGGCTGACTACATGGGAATGGACTCCTTTGACAATATCCAGAGAAAGCTTGACACTTTCCTCAAATAAAGAAGCAATGCAGTGGGATATCAAAAGAGCACTCGCAGTTTAACAAACTGTCACCACATGTCTCTCAAGAAGATGCTGTAAAACGGTTGCATTCTTCCTTCCTACCCGTTTCTCAACTAGAAATGAGTTGAGTCTCTCCCTCCACCAGCACTACCCCCTCCAAACTCCAAAGATGGCACTGTTTAAATGGGAAATAAAAGTCAAATATTATGAACCGCTCTAATTGTCTATGCAAAACTGTTATTAATGAGTTTTCCCTGCCACAGGTATCTGTTCTGCTACACTGTGAAGAAAATCAGGAAAGATTTATAACACAAATTCACTTTTTTTTCATGTCATTGCTCTTTTTGTGAAAAGGAGATGGCAACAAGAGTTGAACTGGGCCTTTTTGTATCTGTGTCTAAGATTAGCAGTCACTCACATGAACATTCTTCATTTTCCTTTCTTCCTTTGTTTTTTTTTTTTTTACTATGCAGTCATGTAGCAGGCTTCTGAGCATTAATATTTACCTTCCTCAGAAGTTGATTGCTCTTGCTTTTGAATTGAAACAGCCTCTAGATATAAAATATGTTTACAGCACCTCTAAAGGCCATGGTATGGCCATGTAGCCATACATATACACTAGATCCTAGTGCCTTAGTGTCTTGCTCTCTCTATTGCCACCATGCGATCTGTTCTTCTTAACTTCTATAGGTGAAGAGATTTGTAACTTTCTTGTGTTTTACTTGACCAGGATGTTGGCTGTACCACAAAATCTTTCATCTGGAAACATTAAAAACCTCATCAAAAGGTTTGGATTTGCACTGGTGTGTTTTTTCCTTGACATCTGTGAGGTCTTGAGTAACGTGTAACTGATACAGCTGGAGTATGTTCAATATATTTGCGTGTAAAATTAGGTTACAGTGATACAGCAACCTTCAGAATCTGCAAATACCAACCCAATGCTGTCTAACAACTAAGCTGTTAATAACACATTTGTATGGAAGCACTTTGCTTAATCTAGCCATCCAAAAAACACCATGCTCAAACTGTGAAACAAATATTTTACTCCCATGAAGGATGAAATACAAGACAAAAGTTGGGATGTTGTGGAAAAAGTAAATAAAAAACAGAACGCAGTGATATGCAAATCATTTTGTATTTAATTGAATAGGGTACAATTACAAGGTAAGTAATGTTCAAACTGATAAACTTTATTGTTTTTTGTAAATATACACTCATTCTGAATTTTACTCCGACAAGAAGTTTAAAAAAAATGGACAGAGGCAACAGACAAGGGAAAATTATTACCCCTCAGGTGGCAATTTATATATTTATATAAAGAATATTACTACATGGGCTTGGGAACACTTCTGTAAACTTCAGTAAACACAGTTTGTAGATGCATGTACAAATGCAAGTTCCTGCTCTACGATGCAAAGAGAAAGCCAGATATCAACAATGTACAGATTTGCAAGTGTTTTTGGGATTCATGGACATCATGATGTATGTGTATATGTATGCTTTTGATGTACATTTTTCTACTTTCATTTGTATTTCTATTCATCTGTTTTCTACATATTGCAGTTATATATTTATATTTTTATATATTATAGATAAGACACATGCACTTTTACACACTTCTTATTCTTTATATCTGTTATTACTGTTGTTATATGATCTTTTATATATTGTAGTAGAATGTTTTTTGTTTTTTTTTGCATACTTATTTTCTATTATTATTATCAGGAAGTACTTCTGATTCTGACTAAATCAGAATAAACTTACTTTAGTCCATTTCCCATCAGAACGAATGAATCACACAAGCTGAGGTAAAAACCAAGAAGAAGAGGACAAGATGTTTCACCTCTCATCACTTCCGGTTTCATTTAATTCCCAAATTGACAGCCAGAGCCGACTCTAGTGAAGTTATAATGAACTTCTGACAAATTCACAAATACATTTTCCCATCTCTTATTTGTGCACTAGAAGCTAACTACTTGAAGGTAGAGGTTGGACACTACTTACTCAAACTATGAGCATATTTTGTGGAGTTCGGTGGAACCGTTTACAGCTAACTAGCTTAACTGTTAGAAGCTTTAGCAGTTCGTTTTAGCCTACAAAAAAAAAAAAAAAAAAACATAACGCCGGTGTGAGTTAGCTTGCAGAACTTTTGATAACACGTTCGTAAACGGCAAACCGAGCATGCAAGTTTTCGAGCAACAGATGTTCACCCTCCGCTCGGTTGAACGTAGCTCGGGTGTTCGTGGTGCTTTGACACCGGGGGGCGTGCCGTGACCCCCGCAGTGGTGGATTGCAGACAGCTCCGCCAGGAGTAAACACACCAGTTCGTCAAGATGGCCCCGCTCTCCGTGTTCCGAGTGACGCTCCTGGTGTCGTTTTCAGTGTTTCTGACTGTCGTGTTGGGTTTGGGACTGCCTGCTCTTCTGAACGCAGCGATGAGGTTGTTGGGATTACCGGAGACCAGTGTCACCGAGTGCATAGTTATGCTCTATTTACTCTTTGTGGTGTACATTGCGACGCCTCGAATTCCCAGAGGACTGGTGGAGGTGAGGGAGAAATATGGACTTCATTTCTAACATCAGAATGAACTTCTGTCTTATATATAGGATATTATATACAGTATTATCCTATAACACATTTTATGCAAATATCTCGGCATCATCCACCACATGGCATTGCGCAATATTAACACGAAATGTTAGTTAAAGAAACGGCTGTATGAAGTGAAATGGTGCGTTTTTGTCCATCAATAATCTAAGTGGCGCACTGTTAACGTTTATACACGTTGTGACAAATATACTCACATATATATAACTTTTAATTTCTTAATTTTTCCTCATGCAAGCTTTTTTTTTTATTGTCATTTCCTATACCTTTGGGCTGCACAATTAATTGAAATGTTAACGAAACTGCTATATGACCAAGTGCAATATTCAAGGAAGGAAAATATGTGATAAAACATCTTATCATAAATTACTGTAATGCTGTAGATGTGTCCTGGCCTATAAACCGTGTTCTCCAGATGTAAGAAAACATTTTAAGTACAGAACCCAACAAATGTCACATTATCATGATTCTCATAGTAGAAAAATTGTGATGAAAACTGGTCATTCCGTGAATTATAATGGACATGCTGTATCTGTCAAATACATAATTACTATATCATGTAGAAAGGCTGCAACAAGTGATTATTGTCATTGTTGATTAATATGTGAGTTTTTTGAGTAGTTGTTTAGTCCATAAAATATATGAACATGTTGAAAAATTTCGATCAGTGTTTCCCCAAAGTCAGAGGTGTCATCCTTAAATATTTTATATTGTCAACAGCCTAAAATATTCAGTTTACAGAGGAGTAAAGAAACCAGAAAATATTCGTTTATCAAGGTAGTTGGCTGTTATGTTAATAGTTGACAGCTAATCAATTAGTCACTTAATTGTCACAGCTCTGCTTTACAGCTTTATATATCTCTTGGTGAAAAATTAGAAAAGTCATACTATATTCTGCCTGTCTCTGCAGGTGAAGGGGAAAGCTGTGTTTGTTACAGGTTGTGACAGTGGATTTGGTCATGCACTTGCCAAACACCTGCACAAGCTTGGCTTCACTGTCTTTGCTGGCTGCCTTCTGAAGGTATGCGTACAGTGTCTACTTATTTACAACTACAAACCTCACATTCATGAAAGTCAGAATGATCACTTCCCACTGAAACTGCTCTAAAGAGGTGCTGACTCAGCTCAATTCCTCAAGGCCTGTATTTGCACTGACATCTCATTTGGAATTCAAATGTAGATCTAGATTTAGATTAAACTGAGTATATTTCATCTCAATGACATGTAACTGGAGAGACATGTCGTCTTTGCAGGATAAAGGTGGAGAGGGTGCAAAGGAACTGGAGGAATTTCATTCAGATCGGATGAAAGTCGTGCAGCTGGACGTCTGCAGTGAAGAGCAGGTCAACCAGGCTGTGGAATATATCAAAGACAACTTGACCGACTCAGAGAGAGGTGAATAACTCTACCTTTATTCACTAACGTAGATTAAAGAATATCAGTGTGTGTGTTCATTTACAGATTTTATTCCTTTCTGACAATCTGTTACTGGTCGTGACGCAGGTCTGTGGGCTGTGGTGAACAACGCCGGCGTGTCAACGTTTGGAGAAGTTGAATTTACGTCCATGGACACGTACAAGCAGGTGTCAGAGGTCAACCTGTGGGGCACCATCAGGGTCACCAAAGCTGTTCTGCCATTGATTCGTAGGGCGAAAGGTCAGAAGTTGCAAAATAACACTACACTATATTACACACTAATAATCTGTGACACATAAACTTGACTTTGTTAAATAGTGTCAAACTGCAAAATGCTTAAAGGGACCAGCACCATGGATTTTAATTTTCTTGTTGGCAGTTCTGTTGAAGCTTATGAGAGACACAGTGTACAGACACTGTCATGCTATTTGGAAACCAACAGTAAATAAACAAATACAAACATTTGTTACAGCAGTCAGTATGCTGTTATCTGAAATCTTTCTTTCTTTCTTTTTTTTTTTCATTTTTAGAAGCATGTCTTCATCAAAGGTCACACAACACTGTGTGCGCTTCTCTCAGGGGTTTCAGTAGAACCGACACCAAGCAGAGCACAGAATGTTCTACAATAATATAATGTCCATTCCCTCTTCTTTAGTTTATTTAGTTTTCTTTGTGAAGGATTATAGGGATTTTTAGAACTCCTGTTTGAGAGAAAACCTTGCAGCCAACCAGTGAGTTGTATCACATGTTCCGTGTGAGGAATGCTAACAATTCAAACAAGCCTGACACTGAAAGGTAAAGTTAACCCTCTATGGTACCATGTTGCCCTCAGGCAACAAACCCATTTTTGCCCTGTCACATCTCCACAATGCATCCCTTTAAATGATGCGATACTTTAAAAAAGAGGTAAAACCATAGGGAACCATTAACAATGCTTTAAGTTGTCACATGACCTCCAGGAAGCGATTTTGAAACCCTTCTTGGCGGGCTTTTTCTAAGGAGACAGCTCTGCTGTCTTGCTGCAAAAAAAAGACTCTCAAAAAGTTATGTTTTGTCCCTTTTCCACCTGGAAAAAAATGTCTTCACACTAATAGGTGAGTAAACTTTAAGTTTTGATAGTTTCATGCAACTTATTTACTAATTTAATAGTGGATACGTGTTAAAATGCAGCTGTTGCCCTGAGGCAACAACGTGCCATCATGGAAAGTTGCAATGTTGCCTGCAACAGTGAACCATTATGGAATCACTATAGCAAACACAACACTGACCACTGGCCTATTTGGGTGGAGAAAAAGGGCAGATGCAGATACCCTGGATGTAAGGGTATAGTGAAATCACAGTGCACAAAATGTGTCACCTGCCTGTGCTTCACTCCTGAAGCACAGGCAGGTGAGCATAAATACATACATACATACATATGAGCATACATACATACATACATACATATGAGCATACATACATACATACATATGACCATGCATACATACATACATGTGACCATGCATACATACATACATACATATGAGCATATATACATACATACATATGACCATACTTACATACATAAATACATACATATGAGAATACATACATACATATGACCATGCATACATACATATGACCATACATACATACATATGACCATGCATACATACATATGACTATGCATACATACATATGAGCATACATACATACATATGACCATATATACATACATATATATGACCATACGTACATACATACATACATATATACATATATATATATAAATTCTTTTTATAATTCTTTTTAATTTAAAATTTAAAATGAATTGTGACTTCTTGATGTTATTGAATATTTTTGCATATGTTTTTGAAATAAACAATGTTCAAATTGGAAAAGAAACGTTCTTTTTCACTTACGCACCATTATGGTACAATGTTGCCTACAGGCAAAGAAACCCCAAAAACTTCCAAAAATAAAAATAAAAATAAAAATAAAATTTCTTCAGATTATGTTTATTTAGTCTATTTTGAGACATAAAAACACATTTCCCTCACTAGCATCATAATGTGTACCATAGAGGGATATGACCATACATTCATACATACATACATACATACATACATACATATGACCGTACATACATACATACACATACATACATATGAGCATACATACATACATACATACATATGACCATACATGCATACATACATACATACATACGTACATACATACATACATACTTATGACCATACATGCATACATATGACCAGACATACATACATACATACATACATACATATGACCATGCATACATACATATGACCATACATGCATACATACATACATACATACATACATACATACGTACATACATACGTACATACTTATGACCATACATACATACATATGAGCATACATACATACATACATATGAGCATACATACATACATATTAGCATAAATACATACATACATACATATGAGCATACATACATATGAGCATACATACATACATAGGTACATACATATGAGCATACATACATATGGCCAAACATATGACCATGCATACAAACATACATACATATGACCATACATACATACATACATACATATGACCATGCATACATACATACATACATACATACATACATATGAGAATACATACATACATATGACCATGCATACATACATATGAGCATACATACATACATACATATGACCATGCATACATACATATGACCATACATACATACATATGACCATACATACATACATACATACATACATACATACATACATACATACATATGGTCATACATATGACCATGCATACATACATACATACATATGAGCATACATGCATACATACATACATACATATGACCATGCATACATACATACATGTGACCATACATACATACATACATACATACATACATACATACATACATATGAGAATACATACATACATATGACCATGCATACATACATATGAGCATACATACATACATACATATGACCATGCATACATACATATGACCATACATACATACATATGACCATACATACATACATACATACATACATACATACATATGAGCATACATACATACATACATACATACATACATATATATGACCATACATACATACATACATATATACATATATATATAAATTATTTTTATAATTCTTTTTAATTTAAAATTTAAAATGAATTGTGACTTCTTGATGTTATTGAATATTTTTGCATATGTTTATGAAATAAACAATGTTCAAATTGGAAAAGGAACGTTCTTTTTCACTTATGCACCATTATGGTACAATGTTGCCTACAGGCAACGAACCCCAAAAACTTCCAAAAATAAAAATAAAAATAAAATTTCTTCAGATTATGTTTATTTAGTCTATTTTGAGACATAAAAACACATTTCCCCAACTGGCATCATAATGTGTACCATAGAGGGATATGACCATACATACATACATACATACATACATACATACATACATACATACATATGACCGTACATACATACATACACATACATACATATGAGCATACATACATACATGCATATGACCATAAATGCATACATACATACATACATACATATGAGCATACATACATACATACATACATACATACATACATACATATGAGCATACATACATATGAGCATAAATAAATACATACATACATACATATGAGCATACATACATACATACATACATATGAGCATACATACATATGAGCATACATACATACATACATACGTACATACATATGAGCATACATACATATGAGCATACATTCATACATATGGCCAAACATATGACCATGCATACAAACATACATACATATGACCATACATACATACATACATACATACATACATACATACATACATACATACATATGACCATACATACATACATACATATGACCATTCATACATACATACATACATACATACATACATACTTATGACCCTACATGCATACATATGACCATACATACATACATACATACATACATATGACCATACATACATATGACCATGCATACATTCATATGACCATACATACATACACACACACATACATACATACATATGGTCATACATATGACCATGCATACATACATACATACATACATATGAGCATACATGCATACATACATACATACATACATATGACCATGCATACATCAATACATGTGACCATACATACATACATACATACATACATACATATGAGCATACATACATACATACATATGAGCATACATACATACATACATAAATACATACATATGAGAATACATACATACATATGACCATGCATACATACATATGAGCATACATACATACATATGACCATGCATACATACATATGAGCATACATACATACATACATATTACCATAGATACATACATACATACATACATATATATGACCATACATACATACATACATATATACATATATATATATATATATATATATAAATTCTTTTTATAATTCTTTTTAATTTAAAATTTAAAATGAATTGTGACTTCTTGATGTTATTGAATATTTTTGCATATGTTTATGAAATAAACAATGTTCAAATTGGAAAAGGAACGTTCTTTTTTACTTATGTACCATTATGGTACAATGTTGCCTACAGGCAACGAGCCCCAAAAACTTCCAAAAATAAAAATAAAAATAAAAATAAAATTTCTTCAGATTATGTTTATTTAGTCTATTTTGAGACATAAAAACACATTTCCCTCACTGGCATCATAATGTGTACCATAGAGGGATATGACCATATATGCATACATACATACATATGACCATACATACATACATACATACATACTTATGACCATACATGCATACATATGACCATACATACATACATACATACATATGACCATACATACATATGACCATGCATACATTCATATGACCAAACATACATACACACATACATACATACATACATATGGTCATACATATGACCATGCATACATATGTACAGACATACATACATACATACATATGAGCATAGATGCATACATACAGACATACATATGACCATGCATACATACATACATGTGACCATACATACATACATACATACATACATATGACCATACATACATACATATATATGACCATACATACATACATACATATATACATATATATATAAATTATTTTTATAATTCTTTTTAATTTAAAATTTAAAATGAATTGTGACTTCTTGATGTTATTGAATATTTTTGCATATGTTTATGAAATAAACAATGTTCAAATTGGAAAAGGAACGTTCTTTTTCACTTATGCACCATTATGGTACAATGTTGCCTACAGGCAACGAACCCCAAAAACTTCCAAAAATAAAAATAAAAATAAAATTTCTTCAGATTATGTTTATTTAGTCTATTTTGAGATATAAAAACACATTTCCCTCACTGGCATCATAATGTGTACCATAGAGGGATATGACCATATATGCATACATACATACATATGACCATACATACATACATACATGCATACATACATACACAAATACTTATGACCATACATGCATACATATGACCATACATACATACATACATACATACATATGACCGTACATACATATGACCATGCATACATTCATATGACCATACATACATACACACATACATACATACATACATATGGTCATACATATGACCATGCATACATACGTACAGACATACATACATACATAAATATGAGCATAGATGCATACATACAGACATACATATGACCATGCATACATACATACATGTGACCATACATACATACATACATACATACATACATACATACATACATATGAGCATACATACATATGAGCATATATACATACATACATATGACCATACATACATACATACATACATATGAGAATACATACATACATATGACCATGCATACATACATATGAGCATACATACATACATACATACATACATACATATGACCATACATACATACATACATACATATATATGACCATACATACATACATACATATATACATATATATATAAATTATTTTTTATAGTTCTTTTTAATTTAAAATTTAAAATGAATTGTGACTTCTTGATGTTATTGAATATTTTTGTATATGTTTATGAAATAAACAATGTTCAAATTGGAAAAGGAATGTTCTTTTTCACTTATGCACCATTATGGTACAATGTTGCCTACAGGCAACGAACCCCAAAAACTTCCAAAAATAAAAATAAAATTTCTTCAGATTATGTTTATTTAGTCTATTTTGAGACATAAAAACACATTTCCCCCACTGGCATCATAATGTGTACCATAGAGGGATATGACCATACATACATACATACATACATACATACATATGACCGTACATACATACATACATACATACATACATACATACATATGAGCATACATACATACATACATATGAGCATACATACATATGAGCATACATACATACATATATACGTACATACATATGAGCATACATACATATGAGCATACATTCATACATATGGCCAAACATATGACCATGCATACAAACATACATACATATGAGCATACATACATACATACATACATACATGTGACCATACATACATACATACATATGACCATACATACGTACATACATACATACTTATGACCATACATGCATACATATGACCATACATACATACATACATATTACCATGCATACATACATACATGTGACCATACATACATATGAGCATATATACATACATACATATGAGCATACATACATACATAAATACATACATATGAGAATACATACATACATATGACCATGCATACATACATATGAGCATACATACATACATATGACCATGCATACATACATATGAGCATACATACATACATATTACCATACATACATACATACATACATACATACATACATATGACCATACATACATACATATATACGACCATACATACATACATACATATATACATATATATATAAATTCTTTTTATAATTCTTTTTAATTTAAAATTTAAAATGAATTGTGACTTCTTGATGTTATTGAATATTTTTGCATATGTTTATGAAATAAACAATGTTCAAATTGGAAAAGGAACGTTCTTTTTCACTTATGCACCATTATGGTACAATGTTGCCTACAGGCAACGAACCCCAAAAACTTCCAAAAATAAAAATAAAAATAAAAATAAAATTTCTTCCGATTATGTTTATTTAGTCTATTTTGAGACATAAAAACACATTTCCCTCACTGGCATCATAATGTGTACCATAGAGGGATATGACCATATATGCATACATACATACATATGACCATACATACATACATACATACATACATACATACATACTTATGACCATACATGCATACATATGACCATACATACATACATACATACATACATATGACCATACATACATATGACCATGCATACATTCATATGACGATACATACATACACACATACATACATACATACATATGGTCATACATATGACCATGCATACATACGTACAGACATACATACATACGTACATATGAGCATAGATGCATACATACAGATATAATATGACCATGCATACATACATACATACATGTGACCATACATACATACATACAAACATACATACATACATATGACCATACATACATACATATATATGACCATACATACATACATACATATATACATATATATATATAAATTCTTTTTATAATTCTTTTTAATTCAAAATTTAAAATGAATTGTGACTTCTTGATGTTATTGAATATTTTTGCATATGTTTATGAAATAAACAATGTTCAAATTGGAAAAGGAACGTTCTTTTTCACTTATGCACCATTATGGTACAATGTTGCCTACAGGCAACGAATCCCAAAAACTTCCAAAAATAAAAATAAAAATAAAAATAAAATTTCTTCCGATTATGTTTATTTAGTCTATTTTGAGACATAAAAACACATTTCCCTCACTGGCATCATAATGTGTACCATAGAGGGATATGACCATATATGCATACATACACAAATATGACCATACATACATACATACATACATACATACATACATACATATATAAATACTTATGACCATACATGCATACATATGACCATACATACATACATACATACATATGACCAAACATACATATGACCATGCATACATTCATATGACCATACATACATACACACATACATACATACATCCATATGGTCATACATATGACCATGCATACATACGTACAGACATACATACATACATACATATGAGCATAGATGCATACATACAGACATACATATGACCATGCATACATACGTACATGTGACCATACATACATACATACATACATACATATATACATACATATGAACATACATACGTATGAGCATATATACATACATACATATGACCATACATACATACATACATATGAGAATACATACATACATATGACCATGCATACATACATATGAGCATACATATATACATACATACATACATACATACATATGAGCATACATACATACATACATACATATATATGACCATACATACATACATACATACATATATACATATATATATAAATTATTTTTTATAATTCTTTTTAATTTAAAATTTAAAATGAATTGTGACTTCTTGCTGTTATTGAATATTTTTGCATATGTTTAAGGAATAAACAATGTTCAAATTGGAAAAGGAATGTTCTTTTTCACTTATGCACTATTATGGTACAATGTTGCCTACAGGCAACGAACCCCAAAAACTTCCAAAAATAAAAATACAAAAATAAAATTTCTTCAGATTATGTTTATTTAGTCTATTTTGAGGCATAAAAACACATTTCCCCACTGGCATCATAATGTGTACCATAGAGGGATATGACCATACATACATACATACATACATACATACATATGACCGTACATACATACATACATACATACATACATATGAGCATACATACATACATACATATGAGCATACGTACATATGAGCATACATACATACATACATACGTACATACATATGAGCATACATACATATGAGCATACATTCATACATATGGCCAAACATATGACCATGCATACAAACATACATACATATGACCATACATACATACATACATACATATGACCATACATACATACATACATACATACTTATGACCATACATGCATACATATGAACATACATACATACATACATACATATGACCATGCATACATACATACATGTGACCACATACATACATACATACATATGAGCATACATACATATGAGCATATATACATACATACATATGAGCATACATACATACATAAATACATACATATGAGAATACATACATACATATGACCATGCATACATACATATGAGCATACATACATACATATGACCATGCATACATACATATGAGCATACATACATACATATTACCATACATACATACATACATACATACATACATACATATGACCATACATACATACATATATATGACCATACATACATACATACATATATACATATATATATAAATTCTTTTTATAATTCTTTTTAATTTAAAATTTAAAATGAATTATGACTTCTTGATGTTATTGAATATTTTTGCATATGTTTATGAAATAAAAAATGTTCAAATTGGAAAAGGAACGTTCTTTTTCACTTATGCACCATTATGGTACAATGTTGCCAACAGGCAACGAACCCCAAAAACTTCCAAAAAAAAAAATAATAATAAAAATAAAATTTCTTCAAATTATGTTTATTTAGTCTATTTTGAGACATAAAGACACATTTCCCTCACTGGCATCATAATGTGTACCATAGAGGGATATGACCATATATGCATACATACATACATATGACCATACATACATACATACATACATACATACATAAATACTTATGACCATACATGCATACATATGACCATACATACATACATACATACATACATATGACCATACATACATACATACATACATACATGTGACCATACATACATACATACATATGACCATACATACGTACATACATACATACATACTTATGACCATACATGCATACATACATATGACCATGCATACATACATACATGTGACCATACATACATACATACATACATACATATGAGCATATATACATACATACATATGAGCATACATACATACATAAATACATACATATAAGAATACATACATACATATGACCATGCATACATACATATGAGCATACATACATACATATGACCATGCATACATACATATGAGCATACATACATACATATTACCATACATACATACATACATACATACATACATATGACCATACATACATACATATATATGACCATACATACATACATACATATATACATATATATATAAATTCTTTTTATAATTCTTTTTAATTTAAAATTTAAAATGAATTGTGACTTCTTGATGTTATTGAATATTTTTGCATATGTTTATGAAATAAACAATGTTCAAATTGGAAAAGGAACGTTCTTTTTCACTTATGCACCATTATGGTACAATGTTGCCTACAGGCAACGAACCCCAAAAACTTCCAAAAATAAAAATAAAAATAAAAATAAAATTTCTTCAGATTATGTTTATTTAGTCTATTTTGAGACATAAAAACACATTTCCCTCACTGGCATCATAATGTGTACCATAGAGGGATATGACCATATATGCATACATACATACATATGACCATACATACATACATACTTACATACATACATACATACATACATACATACTTATGACCATACATGCATACATATGACCATACATACATACATACATACATACATATGACCATACATACATATGACCATGCATACATTCATATGACCATACATACATACACACATACATACATACATACATATGGTCATACATATGACCATGCATACATACGTACAGACATACATACATACGTACATATGAGCATAGATGCATACATACAGACATACATATGACCATGCATACATACATACATACATGTGACCATACATACATACATACAAACATACATACATACATATGACCATACATACATACATATATATGACCATACATACATACATACATATATACATATATATATATAAATTCTTTTTATAATTCTTTTTAATTTAAAATTTAAAATGAATTGTGACTTCTTGATGTTATTGAATATTTTTGCATATGTTTATGAAATAAACAATGTTCAAATTGGACAAGGAACGTTCTTTTTCACTTATGCACCATTATGGTACAATGTTGCCTACAGGCAACGAACCCCAAAAACTTCCAAAAATAAAAATAAAAATAAAAATAAAATTTCTTCAGATTATGTTTATTTAGTCTATTTTGAGACATAAAAACACATTTCCCTCACTGGCATCATAATGTGTACCATAGAGGGATATGACCATATATGCATACATACATACATATGACCATACATACATACATACATACATACATACATAAATACTTATGACCATACATGCATACATATGACCATACATACATACATACATGCATACATATGACCAAACATACATATGACCATGCATACATTCATATGACCATACATACATACACACATACATACATACATACATATGGTCATACATATGACCATGCATACATACGTACAGACATACATACATACATACATATGAGCATAGATGCATACATACAGACATACATATGACCATGCATACATACATACATGTGACCATACATACATACATACATACATACATACATACATACATACATACATATGAACATACATACGTATGAGCATATATACATACATACATATGACCATACATACATACATACATACATACATACATATGAGAATACATACATACATATGACCATGCATACATACATATGAGCATACATATATACATACATACATACATACATACATATGAGCATACATACATACATACATACATATATATGACCATACATACATACATACATATATACATATATATATAAATTATTTTTTATAATTCTTTTTAATTTAAAATTTAAAATGAATTGTGACTTCTTGATGTTATTGAATATTTTTGCATATGTTTATGAAATAAACAATGTTCAAATTGGAAAAGGAATGTTCTTTTTCACTTATGCACCATTATGGTACAATGTTGCCTACAGGCAACGAACCCCAAAAACTTCCAAAAATAAAAATACAAAAATAAAATTTCTTCAGATTATGTTTATTTAGTCTATTTTGAGGCATAAAAACACATTTCCCCACTGGCATCATAATGTGTACCATAGAGGGATATGACTATACATACATACATACATACATACATACATACATATGACCGTACATACATACATACATACATACATACATACATACATACATATGAGCATACATACATACATACATATGAGCATACATACATATGAGCATACATACATACATACATACGTACATACATATGAGCATACATACATATGAGCATACATTCATACATATGGCCAAACATATGACCATGCATACAAACATACATACATATGACCATACATACATACATACATACATACATACATATGACCATACATACATACATACATATTTATGACCATACATGCATACATATGACCATACATACATACATACATATGACCATGCATACATACATACATGTGACCATACATACATACGTACATATATACATACATATGAGCATACATACATATGAGCATATATACATACATACATATGGGCATACATACATACATAAATACATACATATGAGAATACATACATACATATGACCATGCATACATACATATGAGCATACATACATACATATGACCATGCATACATACATATGAGCATACATACATACATATTACCATACATACATACATACATACATATGACCATACATACATACATATATATGACCATACATACATACATACATATATACATATATATATAAATTCTTTTTATAATTCTTTTTAATTTAAAATTTAAAATGAATTGTGACTTCTTGATGTTATTGAATATTTTTGCATATGTTTATGAAATAAACAATGTTCAAATTGGAAAAGGAACGTGCTTTTTCACTTATGCACCATTATGGTACAATGTTGCCAACAGGCAACGAACCCCAAAAACTTCCAAAAAAAATAAAAATAAATAAAATTTCTTCAGATTATGTTTATTTAGTCTATTTTGAGACATAAAAACACATTTCCCTCACTGGCATCATAATGTGTACCATAGAGGGATATGACCATATATGCATACATACATACATATGACCATACATACATACATACATACATACATACATACATACATAAATACTTATGACCATACATGCATACATATGACCATGCATAGATACATACATACATATGACCAAACATACATATGACCATGCATACATTCATATGACCATACATACATACACACATACATACATACATACATATGGTCATACATATGACCATGCATACATACGTACAGACATACATACATACATACATATGAGCATAGATGCATACATACAGACATACATATGACCATGCATACATACATACATGTGACCATACATACATACATACATACATACATACATACATACATACATATGAACATACATACATATGAGCATATATACATACATACATATGACCATACATACATACATACATACATATGAGAATACATACATACATATGACCATGCATACATACATATGAGCATACATATATACATACATACATACATACATACATATATATGACCATACATACATACATACATATATACATATTTACATAAATTATTTTTTATAATTCTTTTTAATTTAAAATTTAAAATGAATTGTGACTTCTTGATGTTATTGAATATTTTTGCATATGTTTATGAAATAAACAATGTTCAAATTGGAAAAGGAATGTTCTTTTTCACTTATGCACCATTATGGTACAATGTTGCCTACAGGCAACGAACCCCAAAAACTTCCAAAAATAAAAATACAAAAATAAAATTTCTTCAGATTATGTTTATTTAGTCTATTTTGAGGCATAAAAACACATTTCCCCACTGGCATCATAATGTGTACCATAGAGGGATATGACCATACATACATACATACATACATACATACATATGACCGTACATACATACATACATACATACATACATACATATGAGCATACATACATACATACATATGAGCATACATACATATGAGCATACATACATACATACATACGTACATACATATGAGCATACATACATATGAGCATACATTCATACATATGGCCAAACATATGACCATGCATACAAACATACATACATATGACCATACATACATACATACATACATACATACATATGACCATACATACATACATACATACATATTTATGACCATACATGCATACATATGACCATACATACATACATACATATGACCATGCATACATACATACATGTGACCATACATACATACATACATACATACATATGAGCATACATACATATGAGCATATATACATACATACATATGAGCATACATACATACATAAATACATACATATGAGAATACATACATACATATGACCATGCATACATACGTATATATGACCATACATACATACATACATATATACATATATATATAAATTCTTTTTATAATTCTTTTTAATTTAAAATTTAAAATGAATTGTGACTTCTTGATGTTATTGAATATTTTTGCATATGTTTATGAAATAAACAATGTTCAAATTGGAAAAGGAACGTTCTTTTTCACTTATGCACCATTATGGTACAATGTTGGCTACAGGCAACGAACCCCAAAAACTTCCAAAAATAAAAATAAAAATAAAAATAAAATTTCTTCAAATTATGTTTATTTAGTCTATTTTGAGACATAAAGACACATTTCCCTCACTGGCATCATAATGTGTACCATAGAGGGATATGACCATATATGCATACATACATACATATGACCATACATACATACATACATACATACATACATACATACATAAATACTTATGACCATACATGCATACATATGACCATACATACATACATACATACATATGACCATACATACATATGACCATGCATACATTCATATGACCATACATACATACACACATACATACATACATACATATGGTCATACATATGACCATGCATACATACGTACAGACATACATACATACATACATATGAGCATAGATGCATACATACAGACATACATATGACCATGCATACATACATACATGTGACCATACATACATACATACATACATACATACATACATACATATGGGCATACATACATATAAGCATATATACATACATACATATGACCATACATACATACATACATACATATGAGAATACGTACATACATATGACCATGCATACATACATATGAGCATACATACATACATACATACATACATATGAGCATACATACATACATACATACATATATATGACCATACATACATACATACATACATACATATATACATATATATATATAAATTATTTTTTATAATTCTTTTTAATTTAAAATTTAAAATGAATTGTGACTTCTTGATGTTATTGAATATTTTTGCATATGTTTATGAAATAAACAATGTTCAAATTGCAAAAGGAACGTTCTTTTTCACTTATGCACCATTATGGTACAATGTTGGCTACAGGCAACGAACCCCAAAAACTTCCAAAAATAAAAATAAAAATAAAATTTCTTCAGATTATGTTTATTTAGTCTATTTTGAGAAATAAAAACACATTTCCCCCACTGGCATCATAATGTGTACCATAGAGGGATGTGACCATACATACATACATACATACATACATACATATGACCGTACATACATACATACATACATACATACATATGAGCATACATACATACATACATATGAGCATACATACATATGAGCATACATACATATGAGCATACATTCATACATATGGCCAAACATATGACCATGCATACAAACATACATACATATGACCATACATACATACATACATACATATGACCATACATACATACATACATATGACCATACATACATACATACATACATACATACATACTTATGACCATACATGCATACATATGACCATGCATACATACATACATACATGTGACCATACATACATACATACATACATACATATGAGCATACATACATATGAGCATATATACATACATACATATGAGAATACATACATACATATGACCATGCATACATACATATGAGCATACATACATACATATGACCATGCATACATACATATGAGCATACATACATACATATTACCATACATACATACATACATACATACATACATATGACCATACATACATACATATATATGACCATACATACATACATACATATATATATATATATATATAAATTCTTTTTATAATTCTTTTTAATTTAAAATTTAAAATGAATTGTGACTTCTTGATGTTATTGAATATTTTTGCATATGTTTATGAAATAAATAATGTTCAAATTGGAAAAGGAACGTTCTTTTTCACTTATGCACCATTATGGTACAATGTTGCCTACAGGCAACGAACCCCAAAAACTTCCAAAAATAAAAATAAAACTAAAAATAAAATTTCTTCAGATTATGTTTATTTAGTCTATTTTGAGACATAAAAACACATTTCCCACACTGGCATCATAATGTGTACCATAGAGGGATATGACCATATATGCATACATACATACATATGACCATACATACACACATACATACATACATACATACATACATACATACATACTTATGACCATACATGCATACATATGACCATACATACATACATACATACATATGACCATACATACATATGACCATGCATACATTCATATGACCATACATACATACACACATACATACATACATACATACATATGGTCATACATATGACCATGCATACATACGTACAGACATACATACATACATACATACATATGAGCATAGATGCATACATACAGACATACATATGACCATGCATACATACATACATGTGACCATACATACATACATACATACATACATACATACATACATACATATGAGCATATATACATACATACATATGACCATACATACATACATACATACATATGAGAATACATACATACATATGACCATGCATACATACATATGAGCATACATACATACATACATACATACATACATATGAGCATACATACATACATACATACATATATATGACCATACATACATACATACATATATACATATATATATAAATTATTTTTTATAATTCTTTTTAATTTAAAATTTAAAATGAATTGTGACTTCTTGATGTTATTGAATATTTTTGCATATGTTTATGAAATAAACAATGTTCAAATTGGAAAAGGAATGTTCTTTTTCACTTATGCACCATTATGGTACAATGTTGCCTACAGGCAACGAACCCCAAAAACTTCCAAAAATAAAAATAAAAATAAAATTTCTTCAGATTATGTTTATTTAGTCTATTTTGAGACATAAAAACACATTTCCCCCACTGGCATCATAATGTGTACCATAGAGGGATATGACCATACATACATACATACATACTGTACATACATACATACATATGACCGTACATACATACATACATACATACATACATACATACACACATATGAGCATACATACATACATACATATGAGCATACATACATACATACATACGTACATACATATGAGCATACATGCATATGAGCATACATTCATACATATGGCCAAACATATGACCATGCATACAAACATACATACATATGACCATACATACATACATACATACATACATATGACCATACATACATACATACATATGACTATACATACATACATACATACATACATACATACATGCATACATACTTATGACCATACATGCATACATATGACCATACATACATACATATGAGCATACATACATACATATGAGCATACATACGTATATACATATGAGCATACATACATATGAGCATACATTCATACATATGGCCAAACATATGACCATGCATACAAACATACATACATATGACCATACATACATACATACATACATACATACATATGAGCATACATACATATGAGCATACATACATACATACATACATACATACATACATACATACATATGAGAATACATACATACATATGACCATGCATACATACATATGAGCATACATACATACATACATACATACATACATACATACATACACACATATGACCATTAATACATACATACATACATACATACATATATATGACCATACATACATACATACATACATACATATATATATATATAAATTCTTTTTTATAATTCTTTTTAAATTAACATTTAAAATGAATTGTGACTTCTTGATGTTATTGAATATTTTTGCATATGTTTATGAAATAAACAATGTTCGAATTGGAAAAGGAACGTTCTTTTTCACTTATGCACCATCATGGTACAATGTTGCCTACAGGCAACGAACCCCAAAAACTTCCAAAAATAAAAATAAAAATAAAATTTCTTCAGATTATGTTTATTTAGTCTATTTTGAGAAATAAAAACACATTTCCCTCACTGGCATCATAATGTGTACCATAGAGGGATATGACCATACATACATACATACATACATACATACATATGACCGTACATACATACATACACATACATACATATGAGCATACATACATACATACATATGACCATACATGCATACATACATACATACATACATACATATGAGCATACATTTATATGAGCATACATACATATGAGCAAACATACATACATATTACCATACATACATACATACATACATATGACCATGCATACATACGTATGAGCATACATACATACATATTACCATACATACATACATACATACATATGACAATACATACATACA